>NW_020940358.1:16880213-16899244 GCF_900497805.2 Vombatus ursinus
TGGTTTGACAACTGTATGATTCTGGGCAAGTCACTTAACCCTGATTGCCTCACTAAAAAGCTAAAAAAAAGAAAAGAAAAGAAAAAGATTGGTTTGACAAAAATGATGGGGAAATTCAGAAGCTGCTAAACAAAAACAATGAGAATTCCATAGGGTATACCAGCAGGATAGTTTGTCCATCTTTAAGAAGGCAGCATTTATCTCCATCAAAATTAAAGTGCAAGTGAAGCTTGGAGAGATGCAAGATTTTTGACTCAGTAAAGAAGCAGATGAAATTCAGTTTTACTCTGATAGTAACAATCTAAAGTGCTTTTATGATGCCCTGAAGGCTATTTATGGGCCAATGGGCCAAAGTTGTGTGGTGTACTTCAACTACTCAGTGTTGTTGAGCAAAGCAGAATTATAGCATTTCAAGAGAAACAGGAGACCGCAAAAATTTGGGGACATCTCCAAATGTTCATATGGACTATTTCTACCTGATCTGTGGTAGAGTCTTCTAAGGTCATATTGGTCTGATCAGCCACAGTTGGACAAACTGTACCTTGGCCCTGACACAGTGATGTCATTTTGATCCTCTTCGAGAATGAAGGACAACCAACCAATTGGGTGCTAAATGCTACTGTGTGCTTTCAGCTAGACTAAGATTTAGGCTAAGATTGATAGAAGCCTTTTTCCTGTGGCTCCCTCAAGCCTCAGCTGTGAGGTTTGAAACCCCAATGACTCCCTATCACCTCCAGGACCAAATGTGAAACCCTCTGTTAGTCATTCCAAAAGAAGACATGGTTCTAAGTATTTTTGCTAACCGCCTGTCCTTCATGCATGGAATGCTCTCCCTCATCATCTCTACCTCCTGGCTTCCCTGGCTTCCTTCAAGTCTCAGCTTTTCCCAATCTCTCTTAATTCTAGTGCCTTCCTTTTGTTAATTATTTCCTACTTGTCCTGTGTACAGTTTGTTATTACATAATTGTTTGCATATTGTCTTCCCCACTGGATTGTGACTCCTGGAGAGAAGGGATTTTTTCTTCCCCCTTTCTATCCCCAGTCCAATACCTGGCACACAGTAGGTGCTTGGTAAATGTTCATTCACTGATTAACCCTATGAGAAGGTGAGGGAGGGCTAGCCTTTCCTGTGGAACAATCTTTACCAGTTCAATGCCAGTTCTCCCAGGAAGGTACTCCCACCTTAGCTTATGGTGATCATAATTCAGTCACTTATACTTCCCAGACTCCTTTCAGGCAGAGGAATGGGGACGAAAATAGGAGTATTATAGCTTGTGCCTAGGGACGAGTTTATAACCTTTGCTGGCTTCTTTATATGCAATTAAGCAATTCAAGCCTCAGACTATACTAAAGGTGTAGAATATTTATTTTGAATCTAAAGGCCTTCCCTTTATATTTCAGTGTTTCAGTCTTTTCACCCAAATGACCTTTAATCTTTGCTCAAATCTCACCAGGGCATCCTATTACAGAAGCAAAAACTGATATCCAGAAAGGGAAGGGACTTGTGCAAACGAACACATTTGTTTTGTGGTAGATCCAGGACCAGAGGCAGAAATAGACTCACTTCCATCTACTTTAAGAGCCATCAAAATGCAAATACACTGGGCCCCTTTGTAAGGTTGGGGAAACATTGAGCAGGGTTAGATGCCCTCCTCCTCTTCTACCCTTGCCTCATCATAAAATATTAGGACTAGTAGAGATTTAGAGACCATCTAGTCTAATTCCTTAATTTTAAAGAGAAAGAAATAGGTCTAAGGAAGGTAAATAGCTGAGGTTAGTGACAGAAATGACACCAAAGTCCTTGTCCTCCAAGTCCCAGGCTAGTACTCATTCGATGCTGCGATA
The DNA here is from genome assembly GCF_900497805.2 of Vombatus ursinus. Classification (NCBI taxonomy): domain Eukaryota; kingdom Metazoa; phylum Chordata; class Mammalia; order Diprotodontia; family Vombatidae; genus Vombatus; species Vombatus ursinus. The sequence goes on from NW_020940358.1 coordinate 16,882,059, forward strand.
ATGTGGCCTACCTCACCAATCTCAGTTCTGAGCACAGCATTATAGACGAAAGCTCTACTTTTCCATCCATTCTCAGATGTTACTCCTCAAAGAGATAGAAAGGGCAGACAACTGAGCTGACTCACAGTGTCCTCTGGGTGTCCTTGTTCCCTAAACTAGAAGCCATAGTTTCACTCAAGGATGCTTTAGGACCATGGAAGAAAAAGCTTCTTTAGCCCTGGGAAGCCAACAAACCTAAAATAGAACTTTGGTTGAGGATTTATGGATAGGAGACCTTGTCTTTTTCTTTCAAGCAGTGCATTGATCTTGGCCTTTTTTCCCTTTGTGAAATTCATACCCAGTGATGCCTGGTAGACACACCCTCTTCTTACAGTTGTTCTGTCATCTATCTGACTCCCACTGAATCAGCCCTCCTCTCCATAGCAGGGGTTTACAGTGGTAGTATTTTTGGTAGCAGCAGCAGCAGCAAGATGAGATTGACATAAAAAAATAGAAGGAAAAAAATAAACTTGAGGAAGATTTGTTAAATATGTACAACAAACCCTGGAAATGGAACTGAATTTAAGTCAGAGGATCTGGGTTGGAATCCTGACTTTGCCCCGCTTACAGTCTGTGTATCTTGAAAAAAAAAAGTTTCTAGTTTCCTCTTCTGTAAATTGAGGAGGTTAGACTTGAAGGACTAGAAAGTCATTTCCAAGTCTAAATCCTAAACATCTATGACCTGTCTATACCATTTATTACTTGGGAAGTCAGTTTTTCTCTCTGGGCCTCAGTTTTCTCATCTGTGTAAGGGGGATAACATTCTCTTTTAGAGTTACAGCGAGGAAAGCACTTTATAATCCTCAAAGCATTATAGAGATGTGAATTATTATTTCTGCCAAACTTGGTTCCATAAACGCTGGAAACAAGTCTTACCTAAACTTTGTATCCATCACAAATCTTACCACAGTGTTCTGTACTATAGATAGTGGGTGCTTAATGTTTGTTGATTTGAATAATGTTTGTTGATTTGTTGAATAGATAACTATGTTCTGGATTTAAGTGTGTAATGAAGACCAAGGAGGCCTTATTTAGGGTAGGAGGTGTAATTGGAAAAACCGGGGAAGAGAGGAGGGATTAGCAATAGTGATCCTCCTCTTCCCCCACCCCCCAAAGGGTATAAGCATTTGTATAGTGCTGACTATGTGTCAGGCACTGTGCTAAATGATTTTTTTAAAAAAGCAGATATTATCTCATTGGATCCTCACAACTCTAAGAGGTAGGTGCAATTATAATCCCCACTTTATAGTAGAGGAAACTGAGGCAAACAGATGTTAAGTGACTTGCCTAGGGTCACACAGCTAGTAAATTTTGAGGCAAGATTGGCTTATTAAAACATCTTCAAAACTTCACAGAAGGGAAAGTTCAGAAGTACTGACAGACAAGAAGGAGAATTTTGAAATAAATGTGTGGGATTATTATGTTGTTGTTCAGTTGTGTCTGACCCTTTGTGACTCCATTTGGAGTTTTCTTGGCAAAGATACTGGAGTGGTTTGCCATTTCCTTCTCCAACTCATTTTACAGATGAGGAAACTGAGGCAAACAGGGTTAAATGACTTGTCCAGGGTCACACAGCTAGTAAGTGTCTGAGGCTAGATTTGAACTCAGGAAGATGCATCTTTCTGACTCCAGGCCCATCACTCTATCTACTATATCACCTCGCTGCCCTGGAATTATTATATACTTTTTTTTTTTTAAAGCAAATAGTATGAAATGACAATTCAGTTTCATATGTTAAAACAAACAAAATGAGGTCTTGGACTCAATTCAATCAAGAAAATGCCTTCACATTAATAAAAGTTTATAGGTCACACATTTATCTTTGCAGTTAAACACCTTCTTATTTACTCTTTACTTTTAGTGATTACACATTGACTTTTGTGGGCTGGGGTTTGGTCAGAAACCACCTTTCCTGCCTAAGAATAAAGGTGGTGACTGTTGACAAATGTTGTTATTCAGTGTGTCCAACTCTTTGTGACTCCATTTGGGTGGTTTTTTTTTTTAATTTGTTTGTTTGGCAAAGATAATACCTGTAATCCAGATCATTTTACAGATGAAGAACTGAGGCAAGCAGGGTTAAGTGACTTGCCCAGGATCACACAGCTGGTAAGAGTCTGAGGCAGGATTTGAACTCTGGAAGAAGAGTCTTCCTGACTCTAGGCCCAGCACTCTATCCACTGCGCCACCTAGCTGTTTCAATGAGTAGCTCTAATGTCTGTGTTTTTTCACCTATTTAAAAGACAGATCAGAATTAGAGAGCAATGTCCAAGACTCGCCAGCCGGGGGCAGCAGAGAGTAACACATTGAATCTGAGGAATCGTAAAGAGAACTTCCTAGCTCAAATGGCATAGACGACCTTGTTTAGAACAATCGAAGTAACAGAATATTAAAGCAGGAAGGGGCCTTAGAAACTGAGTCTAATCCTCATGTAAATATGAGGAAACTGTGATGCTGAGAAACACAATCCTAATAAGGAAGCAAAAGGGTAATTGTCTGAAGAGCCTAATAAGGATGCAGAGGAATTGTGCCAATCAACACACATTTTAGAGACATATACAGAAGTTGGAAGCAAATGCAGGAGTTATGAGATCCTTTTTTTGGGGGGGGGTTTCCTTTCATTGGATTTTATTATTTGGAGCTCAGCCTCATTTCTTTTGGAGATCTGGCTGACTGAAGCCTGTTGCCCAATAATACTAGCCTCACTTGATTAAAACCTGGCTCATGGAATTGTAGTATCATGGGAAGATTTAGTTTTTGAGATTTCTGAGATAAGAACCCAAAAGGGAGTCTGAGTTTCCCAAAGTAATCTAGCTTGTTTCATTTGTGGAAGAATCTCCCCAATCAGATCTTTTGGTCACCTTTATGACATGTAAATCTCCTCTCAGCCCACTGTGCCTTCTTTAAACTGTAGCTATGTAATCTTCTAAGTGTAGGATTTTGCAAACTCAGTCTTTAAATCTGAAACTTTGGTAACTAATTTGTTCTAATTTAGTTTATTCAATCTTGATGAAATCATTGAAGGAAGCATGAGATAATGATTTTGTCTTTCATTTTAAACATTTCAAACCTAAAAGAATCTATGAGATTGTAAGATGCAAAGGAATTGATTTTGTTGTCTGTCTCTAATGTAATATTCCTTATAAAGCCACCTTTAGAAGCCCTTATCAGGGTTCAGGCTTAATTTTTGAGCTCTGAACCTATGTTTAAGCATAATGAAACCTAAGTTTTAACCTCTGAAATTTCTGCATTGTGATAGATTTATTCAGCAGCAGTTACCTATCACATGAACCAATGGAAAAACATTCTTCTGGTAACGCAGGTAACAGAGAATGAATAGAAAAGCATGGCCTACTCCTTTAAGAATAATGTCAGAATTGCTAAAGCTCAGAGAGAGCTGAGGCTAGCTAGGAAAGGGAAAGACAACACAAGGTTGTTTTTTCTTTTTAGCTTATACTGGGGAAAGGGGGCAGCTAGGTGGATAGCTGGCTGGGCCTGGAGTTAGGAAGACTCTTCTTCCTGAGTTCAAATCTGGCCTCAGACACTTACCAGTTGTGTTGTCTTGGGCAAGTCACTTAACCCTGTTTGCCTCAGTTTCCTCATTTGTAAAATGAGCTGGAGAAAGAAATGGCAAACCACTCCAGTATCTTTGCCAAGAAAACTGCAAATGGGGTCACTGAAGAGTCAAACAGGACTGAAATGACTGAACAAGAACGTACCCTTCACAACATCCTTCTCTGAGGCTCCAAGTAGAGATGATCCTAGGTTCCTGAAGTTTTTAATAGTGGAGCATTCTACCATATTGTGAAAACTTTGAATATGACAGTGGCAACAGACCCAAGAACCATCTTAGCTAATTATGGGAAGCCATAGCACCTATTAGTTTTGGCTATAACAAACCATGAAACAAAGAAAAAAAATAAAATGGGCCTTAATCCTCCCTGCCCCCTTTTACTACTGAAGTGATGGTGGCAGATTGATAGGAGAGGGAGCAGAGGAGGCTAAGATTCATGCAGTCTTTGTACCTTCAATAAGCTCTAATTTGGATATTAGTGTTTTAAATGTGAAACTCTTGTCCAATGCCCAAAAGTGAACTTATTGATGAACGAGTTAAATTATATCAATCATGACATTCCTGCTAAAACCAAAACCAGAAGAAAGAAGGAAGTTATAGTTAAAAGCTTGGAGGTATTCCTTAGAGAAGAAAAAAAAAATGGAGTTGGTACAGTGGGTTTTATTATATTTCCAAAGGCAATAAGAAACATTATTTCATGGGAAATTTGGTCATCACATATTATAGTTATAATATTTTTTAAAATTTAATTTATCTTATGAACAAAAATTGATTTTCTTTCCTTTCCACCTTCCTCCATTGGGAAAAAAAGCAATACCCTTGTAATAAATATGCACACTCAAATAAAACTAATTGCAAAAGATCACCATGAAAATAATTGTAGCTTATTTACCAATATTGGTTGCTGAGAATGAAGTGGTAGAGATATTCTTCAGATGATTTTGTAACACCCTCCAAATTAAATCAACACACACTCCTATAAATTGGGAAATTATCTTAATTAAGGGCACAGAATAAACTCATAAGCTTCCAAACAAATGTATTTAACATGCTTAGCTACTCTCCTCACCCTGAGGTAGGTAATTTATGTTGAACATTAATCTAGAAAACTAACTCCTTAATTTGACATTTAAGACGCTCCTGAATCAGCCCAACCTATGTTTCCAGCCTCGTTTCGCATTATTCCTTTTTAGTTACATGTTACTTGATCTTTTGGTTTCTGTGCTGTGTGCACAGACCTTCTTGTTTACATTTTTCAGAATCCTTTTCTTTTTTTTGAATCTCATCTAGAGCAGCTCCTGCTTCATGAAGCCTTACCCAACTCCTTAGGTGTTAGTGATCTTTTAAATGACCTTATTTTTACTTATCTATGTTATGTTGTTCCCTCCCATGCCATCACCGCCATCACTTTCCCAGCTGTAAAATGTAAGCTAAATGAATTCAAGGACTATTTCATTTTTATATTTGTATTTCCTCTTAGAATGAAGGACGAACAACAGCATTCACATCCCTACCTACTACAGTGTCTTGAAATAGTAGCTACTTAATAAATGTTTGTTAAGTTAAACTGAAATAAATTCCTATTACATCAAAAAAAGATTTGAGGCAGACCTACTTCAATCATTAGGCAGCTAGGTGGGAAGTAGATAAAATACTGGGACCTGGAGTCAGGAAAATTACTCTTCCTGAGTTCAAATCTGGCCTCGGACACTTAGCAGTTGTGTGACCCTGGGAAGTCACTTAACCCTGTTTGCTTCAGATCTCATTGGTGCAATGAGTTGGAGAAGGAAATGGCAAACCACTCCAGTATCTCTGCCAAGAAAACTCCAAATCAGGTCACAAATAATCTGAAATGACTAAACAAAAACAGCAACAACAATAATGCCTCAATCATTTGGATAAACCTTAAAAATAAAAGTAATTGATTACATTGAAAGTGTGCTTAATTTAAAATTGTCTGAATAATAGCCTCGTTTTGCCAATTGGCTTTTAATCTGGAGAACCAGGTGGTGCCTCAGGCAGGTGGAGAGCCTGTCCTTGATACCAGGGGTTTTGACTCCATCTTGCAACCTTTCCTACCAGATCCTTATCCTGAAGTTTTGGATAGATTGTCAAGGGGGATCATGTTTTTGCCTGGAAATGGAATGTTTCTACTGTTGCTAGGTCATTCCACCTCAAAATAAGTCAGGAGACCAGGTAATGAGACCCCCTTCCAAAGTACAATTGTTATTATACCCTCACATAAAAGGTGTCCTAGGCCTTTCCATTGAAAGTTTAATTACCTGCTTATGCCAGTTTGGATACTTTCTGCTGAGATCCTTACCATTTCCGGGAAAGGATTCCTGTGGTGTGTATGACAGGCTCCCTGAAGGAAATAGGAAATTGCATTAATTGGGGCAGATTAAAATAGTAGATGTATTTACTGTAGTTTGTCCAGTACCGGAATAGTTTTTACTCTAATGTAGAATTAACTGTTCATTCTAACCTGCTCAGTCAGTGTGTACCATTTGAAGTAGCAACAGAATGTACCCAATTGAGGGATAGGGCACACTCTTCTTGTTTTTCTCTTCCTACCCACTAAATGTTAATTAATTAATTTATTTATTTGGAAACCAACAACACGCATTAAGTGGGCTATTAGTACAATGCAGTCTAGTAGAAAGAGCTGAATTTGGAGTCAGAAGCCCTGGAATCAGAATCCTGACTCTTCCACCTTCTAGTCATGTGGAAAAATGTGAGAGGCAGTATGGGAAAATGAATAGATTAGATGACCTAGGAGCCAGGAAGATCTGGGTTCAAGTCATGCCACTGCCGCATACTGGCTGTGTGACCTTGGGCATCTCCTCCTTTCTAGACCTCTTTTTCCTTATCTGTAAAATGCAGGGGATGATCTCTAAGGTCTTTTCTAATTCTAAAATCTTGTGATCCTTCCATTGCTATTACTAGACTGGAAAGTTGACACTGTTTACATTGAAGGCAATGTAAAATCCTGGCACTTGGTTTTGTGTTTTAATCTTTCAGGTCTTATGTAGATAATCAACCAATTGATTAATTACTGTATCTTTCTGTTAGGAACCTTTTGCTCTACTGCCATTTTATATCAGGTCTACAGGGTGCAGAATCTCAGAATAATAATGGCATATATATCTATATATCTATATATCTATAATATGTTTAAAAAGCACTTAGTAAATACATTATTTGATCCTCACAATAACCCTGGGAGGTAGGTGGTATTATTATCCCCATTTTATAGTTGAGGAAACTGAGTCAGGCAGAAGCTAAGTGACTTTCCCAGGGTCACACAGCTAGTAAGTGTCTGAGACTGGATTTGAACTTGAGTCTTCTTGACTCTAAGTTTAGTGCTCTAGCCACTGCATTGTCTAATTGTCTCTATAATCTGTTGTTTTAGAATTTATTGAGGTAGGGATTGACCAGGCAAGGAGGGTCAGTGGCCCAGCTCTTGCCGTTAGGGTTCTAGTGATAGCTTATGGAAATCAAAGCAATAAATCAGCATTAAATCAAACATTTATTAAGTGCTTAGTATATGTAGTCATTGTGATAAGTGCTGGGGTTAAAAAGACAAAAATAAATGCAAATATGTGTGTGTATATATATACATGTATATATATAAATAATTTAAAACAATGGATCTGAGACAAAGGAGCAAGAGTTCTTGTGAGTAGAACAGAGTTGAATTTAAGGGTTGAGATTGTGGAGGGAGGGGAGTTAAGCCAAAACAGATGTGATAGTCTGGGAAAGTGCTGAGGGGTAGAAAGAGAGAGCAACAAAAGGTTTAGGAAGAATAACCCACTGGGAGAGATGGAAGGATGGAGATGACGATCTGAAAAAGAAATTTTGGAATTCTCCATCACAGAAATGGAAGACCTCTTGTAGATGAGGGCAAGATCAGGGGCAGGACATCCCCAAATGTTGGTGTCGCTAAGGTGGTATGAAAGAGAACGTTGTGGCGGATGTATAGATTGAGGAACTGGGTGCTTAAAGTATTTAAGAAAGTATCATCATGTATGTCAAAATCCCCTGGTATGTAAGGAACTTACACTCTAGTGAAAGAGATTATATATACATATATAAGGATAAATATAACATGCGGAATGAAATCAAGGTAGTTTTGGGAGTGAGTATGGTAATATCTGGGGGCATCAGAAAAACCTTAATGCGGAAATTTGACACTTGAGTTGGGTCTTGAAGAAAGGAAAACAGGAATTCCAAGAGGCAGAGGTAAGGAGGGAGTGTGTTACTATGGGGTGCAGCCAGATGGTGATGTATGAGGAACAGCACGTAGCCCAGCATGGCTGTTGTTCACATTCCATGGAGAAGAGTGGAGACTGAAAAGGAAGGAAGGCACCATGTTATAAAGAAATTTTAGATGCCAAGCAGAGGGGTTTATATTTGATCCTAGTGTTGTCAGGGAGCCATTGAAGTCAAGAGAGTAGAGGGATCACGTGGCCAGGCCTGTCCTTTAGGAAGATCACTTTGGTTGTTATGTGGAAGATGGATTGCAATGGGAAGGGGCTTGAGGTAGGGAGGCTAAATACTTTTAGAACTAGAAGGGACCTTAGAGGTTATTTGAGCCAACAGAAGAAGAAACTGAGGCCCAGAGAATTTAAGTGATTTGTCCAAGGTAACTTACACAGATGATAAGAAGCAGAGATGGGATTCAAACTGAGGCTCCCTTAATCCAAAGTGCACCCTCCCTCTTTGCATTGCTTCATGCAGTTGTTTCTCATTCTTTCCTACCTGATATAGTGAGAATATGGCGTATTTTAAAGAGGGGATGCCACCTGATGCCTGGATATGGCATTTCCACTCTGGGTTCTGAACATTCTAGTTGCTGGAAAAACTTGCGGTCTGTAAGTTTGTGTCCAAGGTGTTTTATATTGAACAGTTTTCTTTATTGCATGTGTATAAGTTTGTTTAAGATTTAAGGGAGGGAGCCTAAGCTCAAACTCACTGGAAACTTAGCTGGTTGTGATTTATTAATATAAAAACAAAAGATAAAAAAAAAAGACACGTGAGTGTATGACTCTGGACCCCTTTTCTACTGATCTGGGAGAGGCCAAGGGTTTGAGAAAAATACCAGGTATCTGAGTAAACCGATTAGAAATAGACCAGACTGGCTACTCTTCTGGATTCGTCAACTATTCTAGCTATTTTCTTTGATTTGTTGCTCACTCCCACATCCTTCCCCTAGAGGTGAGGGTGGAGAGAGCACAGGCAGATAGAAACATCTAGAATGGCTGACAAGAACAGATACTAACACCAAAGAAATTTCTCTACCAACTACTATATGCATCCTTATCTAGCTTACTTCTGATTATGGATTTAAAAGGTGCATGGGATCTCTTGGCTCTAGACTGGTACATTTGTAAAAGTTTTTAGGTCCCTTTGTCCTCTTGAGTAAAACACAGCTGTCTTCCTAAGTACTATTGCCGCTGTGGTTCTGGACTGGGCTGGTTTTGGGGGGGGGGGCTACTGCTACATGTGCTAATGGTACCAAACAGACAGCTGAGAAATTGGGCAGCAATGAAGCTGGTTAGAATATACATCCTTGGAGAACTAGGTGGCGCAGTGGATCGAGCACTGGCCCTGTAGTCAGGAGGACCTGAGTTCAAATACGACCTCAGACACATGACACTTACTAGCTGTGTGACCCTGGGCAAGTCACTTAACCCTGTTGCTTAGCCCCCCCCCCCCAAATATATATATCCTTGTGTCCTTTTCACACATGTGTACCACTGGGAATGTGTATATTATCAATAAACACCGGAGTTAGATTTGAGGAGGCAGAGATGGTGTTTCTCTTATTTGAGATCTAGACCTGGGCTAACTCACTGTCTCAATACTTTTACCTCTGGTGTATCTGTATGCATTTTGTCTACATCATTTGTTCACTCATCCGGCAAATACTTTTTGAGTTTTCTGCTATATGCTGAGTATAGTAGGGGCCCATGAGGTTGTACCAGAGATGGTCCCTGGCCTTGAGAAACTTACAGGAAAGTAGGGGAAAGAGACAGGTACAGAGACATCTGTAATACAAATAGTATGTGATAATGTTGATGAGTTATGAGATCTTAGAGCTATTCTAGGCCAAACCCTGCTTTTTACAGATGAGGAAACTGAATTCCAGAAAGAAGTGATTTGTAAAACTTGTTCTTGAACTCAGATTTCCTGACTGAAAATCCACCGTGACACGTTTATTATTCAAGTTAGTCTCAATTCTCTGTTACTCTGGTAGCTCTATTTTTCTTTTCTTTTTTTTTCCTTTTTTTTTTTTTAGGCTATTGGGGTTAAGTGACTTGCCCAGAGTCACACAGCTAGTAAGTGTCAAGTGTTTGGTCTGAGGCCAGATTTGAACTCAGGTCCTCCTGACTTCAGGGCCAGTGCTCTATCTACTCTGGTAGCTCTAGAGGGGTCAACTAGAACTAATCAGTGGAAGTTACAAGGGAGGCAGATTGTGACTCAGTATGATTACTGAAAACTACAGCACAATTTCCCAAGAGAAATTCAGCCCAAACTCCTCTTCTAGGCCTTTTCCATCTGCCAGTGCTGCTCCAAGATATAGAGGGTGTCCCAAAAGTCTTAGTGCAGTATTAAACATTGCTCTGTGTGTACTTTGGTCTATAGTTTCAAACTTGAATAGCAAGCTTACAGAAACAAGTAGCCTGTTTAATTGGAAGTCAAGTGCGACAGGTTACACTAGGTCTGAAGTCTAATAACTCGTATAACCCTTACTGCATACTAATTTAAACTTGGCTTAACACTGCACTAAGACTTTGGGGACACCCTGTATGTACTGATGTATCAACTCAATAAGTTGCCCATCTTATTGCGTGTCATAATCTGGGTCAGCAGCATTCTTCATTGACTTGGTTTTTCTTGTATGGATTAATAGGCTGATGTCTTTTGAGTGTTCATGGATCTCATAGGGTGCAGTGGACAGTTTGTTGAATTTGGAACCACAAAACCTGAGTCTGAATTCTGGCTGTGTGACCTTAAGCAAATTGTTTAATCTCTCTGTGCCCCAGTTTCCTCACTTGTAAAATGAGAGGGCTGGACTAGGTGAGCTCTTCAGTCCCTTCCAGCTCTAAATCCATGCCTTCTTGTCTTAGTATTTTGTGATTCAGTGAGAACAGTATAATACCTTCTGGAAAAAGGAACTCCTAAGGAACATCATCCACAGAGATGCTGTCTTCAGTTTGGGCCTTGCAAGGACCTCCTCCATGGCAATGGTAAACACCTATGCTATTCTGAAGCTCCTCTTTTTAATGAAATGAATGAATAAACAGCATCTATTAAGTTTTTACTATGTGCTAAGTACTGAGGATACAAATAGAAAAAGATAGAATCTCTGACCTCAAGGAACTCACACTCTAATTGGGGGAGATAACATACCTCAGAGAATTCACTGGTGGACCAAGTGGAAAGGCCCTTAGTAGTCCTAAGGGTACATCAGTGAGGCAAATGGCATGACCCAAGGATCCTTATGATACATTTATAGATCAGATGTCAGGCTTAGCTGCAAGACAGAAGGCAAGGTTTGGAGGACCTTGGGACACAGTGGCAGGGCATATAGTAAGACCTGGTGGTCCTCTATCTCACTGGAAGGATTGAAATTGGTGCCTCTAAACTCATTCAAACAGTGTGAGCAGCCATATTTGTTCTTCCAATTCATCTGCCCCAGGGAACCTGGGCATACCAAGATCAGGGAGATGTAAAAGAAAAGGGGAATGGTGTCTCTGCTGGTGGTTCTTCTCACCCGTCAGTCAAAGATACTGCATAACTGTGAATAATGGAATATAATGACCTCAGAAGAATTTAATGCCTCATTTTAGGGTTGAAGAAACAGAGGCTCAAGGACGTTTGGTGATTTGCCCAAAGTCACACAAATATTAAGAGGTTATGGTGTACAGAGCACCCTGCTAGGTACTAGAGAAGATACAAAGATTAGATCGTAAGTTTATATGATTTAGAGCTGGAAGGAGCTTAGAGATCAACAACCTAGTTCAACCCTCTCGTTTTACATGGAAGTAATAGATACCTCCAAAGCCTCATGAGTAAGTAGAAGCAAGGTTGGCATTTGAACTCAAGTTTTTTAATTTCAACTTCACTGCTCTTTTCATTCCCTCCTACTAAAGAAATACTTCATAATTAGAGCTGTCAAAAAGTGGAATGGGTTACCTCAGAGAATCTTAGGGTTGTAGATTTAGAGTTGGAAGGCCCTCTAGAGGTTATCTAGTCCTAACTCATTTTACAGATGAGGAAACTGAGACTCAGAGAGATTGAGTGACTTGCCCAAGGTTACATAGATATGTCAGGTTACGAACCCAGGCCGGTGATTCCAAATCCAATAGTTTTCCCATTGCTCAATGTCTGCCCTTGGAAGTATTCAAGCAGAGGCATCCAGGTTCCAGTAGAGGTTATAGAAGATGGTAGTATTTGGATGCTCTCTCTGGTCATTTTCAAGTCTGAGATAATTTGATTTTGTGATAATTATTAAGTACCTACTATATATATGGCAGCTGGGTGGCACAGTGGATAGAACACTGGGCTTGGAATCAGAAAGACTCATCTTACTGAGTTCAAATCTGGCCTCAGACACTTGTTGGCTTTGTGACCCTGGGCAAGTCACTTAACCCTATTTGCCTCAGTTTCCTCATTTGTAAAATGAGCAGGAAATGGCAAACCACTCCAGTATCTTTGCCAAGAAAACCCCAAATAGGGTCATGAAGAGTCAGACATGACTGAAAGACTGAACAACAATACCATCTATAAGACATTGTGTCAGGTGCCAGGGATGCAAAGAACAAATAAAACAGTCCATGTCCTCAAGGATCTTACAGTCTATTAACTAGGGAGATACAACATGTATGCACTTAAGAAAGTAGAAAGCAGTAACAGGAGGGAGAGAACATTAGTTGCTTGGAGGCTCATCAATGGATTTCCCTAGGAGGTGGCACATGACCTTAACTTTTTTTTTTTAAAATTGACACATATTACATACATTTTTAAAAAAGTCTTAATAAGCGATTACTATGTGCCAAGGTACTTAGGCACTAGGGAACAACATGTATGCCTACATACATACCTAGTTTAGTGCTTGGCATACATACATACATACATACTTAGTTCAATGCTTGGCATATAGGAAGATATGTGCTTTTTCATTCATTCATGGAGTGAAGGATGATGGAGCATCTTCACGGTTCATTTCATTGTTATGCACAGAATGTCAAGAATTCCCTCCCCACCCCTTAGACCCTGAGTTTCTTTTTTTTCTTTTATTTATTAATAAATTTATTCATTTTTAGTTTTCAACATTTACTTCCACAAGATTTTGGGTTCCAAATTTTCACCCCATCTCAGCCCTTCCCCAACCCCAAGATGGCATGCACTCTGAATACCCCTTCCTCTAGTCTGCCTTCCCTTCAATCTCTCACCCCCTACTCTTATCCCCTTCCCCTTCTATTTTCCTGTAATGACCTTAACTTTTAAGGAAGCTGGTGATTCTAGGAGGCTGAGGTAAGGAAGGAGTGCATTTTAGGCATGGGAAATAGCCTATGAAAAGGCATGAGATAGGAGACAGCCCCACATATGAAGTGAATGGCAATGAGGCCATAGTATTTGGCTATCGTAGAGATGAGGGGCAAGGCAAGCACCAGAGACAGAACAAATCCTAAGGTCAGTTTTCAAATGTAAAAGAACCTAAATATTAAAGTGAAATATAATTCAAGCACTGAGCACTTTTAATGCCCAAGTAATAATGCGAAAGCTTCTGAGAATGAGGGACTGTGTTGCATATTCATAAAAGCAGATGATCAACGTGTTATTTTCTCAGATAATTAATTGTGTGTCGTGAATGTAATTGAACAAAGGCTGTAAGAGAACAGAAAATGATAACGAACTTTCTTTCTAAGAGAAGCAAGTAAAAACTTCATTAAAGTAAATTGTTTTCTTAAGTAGGAGAGCTAGTTGCCTAGCAGGGTGGGAACCATGTGATCAAATCTTGGCTCTGAACTAAATTCTTTGACCTCTATGGAGTCAGACTCTTTATTTACATTCCATTTTTTAAAAAGCCTACTTAAAGTTTATTAGTTTCTGTTGAGTACAAAGTAAACTAATTTACTGAGGCTGTTGGAAAAAACACATAGGCGACTTGGATAGTTAAAAAAAAATATATATATATGGTTTCTTTTCTTCAGTTTTGATGTTTTCCTTTTATTTTCTTTATACACACACATACACACACACAGACACACATACCTCACATCACAACTACTTCTATACTTATGCAGTCTGGCTAATCTAAAGGGCCAGGTAGGAAGGGAAAGGAAGGGGAAAGGGATGTGGAGGGGAAGGGGGAAGTGGACTCCTAACGTTTGCCAACTTCAGATTTCACATGGATAATGGATATCATACTGCCTGCTTTCTTTTTAAACATTAATTTAAAAAATTTTTGAGTTCCAAATTCTCTCCCTCCCTCTTCCACCCCCATCCATTGAGAAGGCAAAACAATATGATATCAATTATATACATGCAGTCATGAAAAACATATTTCCATATTAGTCATGTTGCAAAAAAAAAGTCAGAAAAATAAAGAAAGCAAAAGTATGCTTCAATCTGTACAATCTGTTCATCAGTTTGTTCTCTGGAGGTGGATAGCATTTTTCATCATGGGTTCTTTGGAATTGTTTTGGATCACTGTTTTGATCAGAGTAATAAAGTCTTTCACAGTTGATAATCGTTACAATATTGCTGTTACTGTGTGCAATGCTCTACTGGTTCTGCTCACTTCAGTTTACATCAGTTCATATAAGTCTTCCCAGGTTTTTCTGAAGCCATCCCCTTCATGGCAGTGTGTGTGTGTGTGTGTGTGTGTGTGTATTCTTATGACACAATAGTATTCCATCATAGTTATATACCACAACTTGTTTAGCCATTCTCCATTTGATGGGCATCTCCTTAATTTAAAATTCTTTACCATCAAAAAAAGAAAGCTGCGAAAATATTTTCATATATATGAATCCTTTTCCCTTTTCTTTGATCTTTTGGGAATACAGACCTGGGTCAAAGGGTATGCACAGTTTTATAGTCCTTTGGGTATAGTTCCAAATTGTTCTCCAGAATGGTTAGACCAGTTCATAACTTCACCAATATTGCATTAGTGTATTCATTTTTCCACATCTCCTCCAGCACTTATAATTTTCTTTTTCTGACATGTTAGCCAGTCTGATAGGTATGAGGTATCTCAGAATTGTTTTGATTTGCATTTTTCTAATCAATAGTGATTTAGAGTCTTTTTTTTCCCACAGGACTAATATCCTTTCATTTTAAACACTCAACCTGTCTTTTGCACATTACTTCAACTGGCGAGGCTGAATGTTTTGAAAACAAATCAGATATTTCCAATTTATGCAAATAATATTCTTCTAGTCTCTGGAATTCAGTGTGTGATGTTTTTCTTATCTGGTGCATCAGCTATAGAGGGGAAAGAAATAAAGGGTGATGTAAATGCTGCGGAATTGTGCTGAACAATGTTGCAGGGAAAGCTTAAAAAATACTTCAAAGAAAAAAGAAGTTTGCGTTTATTCCTAGGTATGATGGCTTTCATGAGAGCTAGAAATGCCTAGGGCCATATGAAATACTAGGGATGTGGGTGGGGGTGGGGAGATGAGAGTGGATTTGTAGGACAGCACAGAAAAGTCAGTCACGCTTACTTCACCTGTCAACACTAATATCAACTTCTGGTTTTAATGTTACATGGTAGTGGTATTGAATTCTGTCAGCTAGGGTTAACTTATATAATGCACAAAACTACCAACACATACATACATGCACATGAGCACACATACACACGCTGTCTAAATATAATGACAGCTGGCTTGTCTGTGGTATGGGATGGGTCACTGATATCTGGTCCACCTTTCTCCAATGCCCTATCTTTGTGGGGAGTGAGAGCTAGGGCTGGCCACTTGTTTCTACTTCTTTTATCTCCAAGAGAGATAACAGGGATATTCTGGTAAATGTTTAACAATTGACTGAGGAGGGTGGGAAGTATGTGTGACACATTTTAAAGTTTAATCTGAATTATTCATATTTTCTTCATAACTTTTTAAATTTTAGACAATGAACAAAACAATAAATCAAGCCTTGATTAGTTTGCAGATTTCTGAGGTGTAAATGCTCACACTGAAAATTTAATGATTTTCCCTAGCAGGTTTAAGTTGGCTCTAGCATACCCCTGGTATTGGGTTAGAAGTTTATCTATAAACCACATCTCAAACATTAGTAGTCAAGAGATAGAACAAGTTGAAAATAAAAGGCAATTTTCCTGATTGCTTTCTGGAGAATACAGTTATCCCTTCCACATCACGGGGGTTAAGGGCATGGTGCCCCTGTGATCTGGAAAATCCATGCAAAATTTTTTAGTCCTCCCTTCCTGAATTTTTCTTTTTCTTTTATGGGGTGTTAACAGTACCTTATTTTAAAATTTGGATTGATATTACACAATACTATACATATATTTTATGCATTTCTGAATTTCTAAACTTTTTCTGTGTTGCCTGCTGACCTTTGTGTGTCATCTATGGCTTCCACAAAACTCCCCCCAAATTCCCATTTAATTTTTTATTCCAACCCGCAACATATCAAAACTGTGATGGGCAAAGTCTTGATGTGGAAGGGATAACCGTTATACTCAACAGTTTGACTTACTCGCACCAACCAACATTGGTCACACAGAAGATAATCTCAAATAGCTAGTAAATCTCTTTATCAAAATAAGCAGTAAACAGAAATTTGGGAAGTTATACCAATTAATCTATCCAGATTAGATTAGACCAAACAACACATAGTTGTTAATGAGTTCTTTAGCTGGGAGTGAGATAAGATCTCAGCTCTAAGTGAAAGATTTTGAAGTCTTCACTGAGTAGTCTGTAGGATTGTAAATACTGGAAGTCAAGGCACATTTACAGATCTGAACCTCTCTCATCCTACATCTCCCCAAATCTTTCAGCCACCACAAGACATTCCTTTAAGCAGCATTATATGTCACTCTGTGTCCTCATAGGCAATCAGAAGTCTCATCTTCTTTCAAAGACAGATTCGCAAGGCTGTCTCTCAGAAAACCACCCAAAGCTTGGGCAGAAGGAGGTGACATAAAGATGGAGAAACCGAGGTTGAGACAGATTAGGTACCTTGCCCAAGGTCGAAAAGCTAGTGAGTGGAAGAGGCAAGACTCAAACCTGTGTTCTGATTCCAAATCTGGCAAAGTTTCCACTGAACCACCCTGATGTTTCCATAACACTAATCTGTCTCTCAAACCAAAGCCCAAGTTACTGGACATATGCTAAAGTGACCATTTTTCAGAAACCACATAATAACAACATTAACAATAATAGTAGCTACCACTTACATGGTGCTTTAAGGTTTGTGAAGCACTTTATATATATATATGTTATCATAATAACTTCTTCGGCACAAAAAATAGGGCTGGTAGCTGAGCAGGATTGGCGTGTGTGTGTGTGTGTGTGTGTGTGTGTGTGTGTGTGTGTGT
>NW_020940358.1:16899254-16957032 GCF_900497805.2 Vombatus ursinus
GTGTGTGTGTGTGTGTGTGTGTGTGTGTGTGTGTGTGTGTGTTGGGGGGAGTTATTGCAGAACTAGAGAAGGAACTTTTTCTGGGAAGAAATCCTTGGTTCCCAGTTACCAAGGGAACACATGTTATTAATTCACTTCAGGGTCAATAGCTACTTTATTAGTCCTTGTGGGTTGTTTTTCTAGAAATATGGAGAGAACAGAATTGCAAAAACAGAATGAAGATAGCCTGCTGCTGTAAGAGCTGCTTGTTATACCCAATTGTCTCTGGCTCTTCCTGTATTTCTTCATGCTGCTTCTCAGCTGGACCCTCACTGCTGTTTGGCAATCCTTTTATGCCTGTCTGGCTCATAGACTCCACAACAGAAGTTCTTGGATACGCAGAGCCTGAATTCTACTTTCCCCACCTCCTTTCAGCTAATAACCCCATCTTCTATTTTACTGAGAAGATTGTGGTCATCAGATGTGAACTCCTTTAACTTCCCTCTTCTCCATCTCAAAAACAAACAAAAAACCCAAAAGACTATGGGCATCTTCACCCAACCTTATTATGCCCTGTGTAGTCTTGAGCAAGGTCAGTCGACCTCCCTGGGGCCTCAGTTTCCTCATCTGTAAAATGAGGAGGTTGGGTTTGATGGCTTCTGAGATCCTTTCCTACTCCAGATCTGTTTTCCTATAATTTTAAGATCCTCTGATCTTATGATCCTTTCTCCCTCCTGGGTCAAAGGAATTAATGTCTCTTCCCTGTGAATTCAATTCAGTTTGTTTCAGTTCATATCAACTCAGCTTATAGAATCACAGAATTTCAGACTTGTTTTTTTTTGTGAGGCAATTGGGGTTAAGTGACTTACCCAGAGTCACATAGCTAGTGAGTGTTATGTATCTGAGGTCGGATTTGAAATCAGGTCCTCCTGACTCCAGGCTGGTGCTCTATCCATTACGCCACCTAGATGCCCCCAGAATTTCAGACTTGGAAGGAACCTCAGATACCTCCCAGTCCCAAACTATCCAATACGACCAACCTTTACAATCTATTGGACAAGTGGTAATTCAACCTTTGCTTGAAGGCTTTGAACCAGAGGAGACTCACTCTCTCTCTAGGCAGCCCATTCCGTTTTTGGAAACCTGCTATTGTGAGGAACTTTTCCTCCCAACCAGCCTAAATTTGTCTCTGCAAATTTCACCCAAGGCCTCCAGGTTTGCCCTCTGAGTTAAAGAGAATAAGCCTCATCTTTCTTCTACCCGAGAACCCTTCAAATACTTGAGCACAGCTATTATATCGCCTCCCTGGCCCTGCCCCCAAGCTAAACATCCTGAGTTCTTTTCACTCATTCTCGTGTGTTATGGACTCAAAATATCATTCTGGTTGTTCTTCTTGGAACACTTTCTAGCTTATCAATGTTTGTCCTAAAATATGATGTCCCAAACTGAACTGAACACTCTAGAGGTGGTCTGACCAAGGTGGGACACAGCAGGCTGATCCCTTCCTTCTTTCTTTTCTTTTTTTCTTTTTTATTCATTTTAAACTTAAATACAAAACAAAAAAAAGAAAGAAAAAATATTTCCATGTACATAGGAGAACATAAGAGAGGATTCAACATAAAACGATAAATTTCCATGTCATAAAAACCTATGTAATAAATACTACATGTTGTTTTCAAAGTAACCCAGCTTTTCTCTGCTTTCTTCTAGCTTTTCTTTTGTTCTCTGCTGCTACAATTAAACTCTAATATATATACACATACATGCATATCCATAAACATGTATATGTACACATATATACATAAACACACACATATATATGTATATGTAAGACCATAGTATGCATATTTCTATTTGCCAATTCTTTCTCTGGGTGGATAGCCTCTTCCTTCATAGGTCCAAATTTTTCCTTGTTTTTCTAAATCAATCAGCTCATCATTTCTTATGTAACAGCAGGGTTCCATCACAATCACATACCACAGCTTATTAAGCCATTCCCCAATTGAAGTGCATCTATCATTTTAGCCAGTCTGATAGTTTCACCTCCTCATTTCTTGAAGTATACCTCATTTAACATTGTCTAGGGCTGCATTAAGCTTTCTTGTGTGTCACCTCATATTCTTGATTTGTATTGTGCTTGGGGTCCATTAAAAACTCCTGCATCTTCTTTTCAGAGGCATTGTGTTTTTTTTTTTTTTAGAAAAAGCAAAAGAAAAAGTTTTATTGACAAAAAATAACATCCTGCAAAATTGAGTATAATCCTCTATAGGAAAATAATAGTCCTTTATTAGAATACATGACTTTTAGGCATCCTTGATGAAAATATCAAAGCCAGGTAGAACCTTTGAAATAGGGAGACAAGTGAAATCTAGAAAGAAGAAGAAAGTGAAATCTCTTTATCAAAATAAGCAGTAGATGAGGAAACTGAGAACCAAGAATGTTAATGCCTTGTTGAAGGTCACACGGTAAGTCTCAGAGAAGACATTTAAAACCAGGTCTTCTTTCTTTAGGACCATTGCTCTTCCCACTGTATCATTTTTGATGATCAGATTCAAAATAATTAGTCTAGCTAAATGTGGATGAATTGGAGAGAAAACAAAATGGAGATAGGAGGCCCAAAACTGGCAATAAGATTTGTACCTGGACCATGTCATTGAGAATAGAGAAAAGAAAATGGATGTGTGAAATATCATAGATATAAAATTGACAGGCAAATGAGTGGACATTAGGGGTGATACAGAAGGAAACTAATTTTGAGATTTGGAACATGGAAGATTTGCCAAGGCTAAGCCCTCTCTATGTAAATAGAGTCACTATCCTCCAAGAAAAGTAGGTTTGAACAGAGCTATATCTAGCATTTTAGCTTGTGAGACAAGCTTTACAAAACACTACTGGGACAAGCAGCATGAAAAATGCCCTCAAATCAACCTTTTTAGATAAATTCAGCTGTGGGAGGTGAGATAGGGCTTATATAATATAGAGACACCACTCTCCTGTTGGACATGGGTTAGAGGGAACTGTGAGATGTAGATAGCTGGGAAGAGGAAGCACAAACCATCTGATAGTAGTTTAATTATTCTTGCTAACTGGGGGCCAGGTTTAGTTGTTTTTATAGTGATGAAGGAATGTGAATGCTGCCAGCAATTTTAGTGCACTGGGGCAGAGCTCTGATCACCCCTCTCTAGTTAAAATTCTGCTGTAAATTCTAGGAATTTTTGACTTTTCCTAAGGATACTGATTAGGCCCATTAGGAGCCCTCCCCCCCTTTCTGGCTGCTGCTCAGTGCTAGTTACATCAGCAGATGCTCAGTAAACATTTGTTTAAAGAATGGTCAGGCCAGTTAGAATGGCACTTGTCAGAGACTCTCGGCAGCTTTGAAAGGTTTTCCAACATTGATTGGAGTACAAGGCCATTCCTTCCTTTGTTATGCAAATAAGTAGGAACCACTTCCAACTTAATATTTATAGCACACCCCAAGCTGGAGTTGGGGATATTTTCCCTGTGTGAACATGAACAATGAAATGAAGGTTTACAACAGAGTTGCTGAACTCTTCCTTTGGGAACAGGTATTAGAAAGCTCTGCTCTGCCAGTTTCTAGCTCTGTTGCTTTGTGAAGGTCATTACAGAAAACTCCTTGAGAGTAGAAGGAATTAGATGGTGAACTCAATCCTCATCAATATTTATATGTTTTGAGTGAAACCGTAGTCATATGCTATCTGGCATACAGCCAGGAGGTGGCAGTGTTGGCTCTACCAGTGCTTTGGAGGTAACCAACACTAATTTTAAGGGAGATGGATGAATTGATCCATTTCCAGTATGACAGCTTAAGGCAGAAATATATGTAAATGTATTTTTGGTAAACCACTATCGTATCTGAGTCACTAATCACCTTTATTAATAAGCTTGCCAGAAATTCATCATGAACTTTGGATAATATAGAGGGACATATGTGACACCTAAACAAAAATTTTTATTTACTTAAATGATTTTCAATCACAATCTGGGTCTACAGATGACATCAGACATTTGGGTGAAAACTAAAAAAAAAAAATTAATTAAGTACTGGGATTTTTTTTCTTTAAAGAATCAGCTCTACACATGGAGTCTTTCATATAGTAGGTACTCATGCAATCACTGTTGAAGAGCTAGGTGTTGAGTAGAACTGTCACCTAAATGAAGCATTGGATTGATCTTTTTCAATTCTCATCCATATCTTTACTGTCCAACAGAAAGTGACAATTAAAGGTGTATTAGGCAACTCAAGAGACAATTGTGAAGGACAAGAATACCTAGAAGGTGTTAGGTAGAGTCCTTCATAATAAGGTACCATAAAGAGAAACATAAACTAGTTAGAATAAGAACTATGTCATTACCAAAAAAAAAAAAAGGCAACCCCTCCTTGAATGAAGTAACAAAGCGATTTCTCACCCTCCAAACACTCCAAATCCCTCTCCTGCACCCTCTCCACAAAGTGTTTATAGTTGTGTACTGGGGAAGAAAAATTAGAAAAACTTTTTTTGGAGGGGGGAAGGGAAAGTTGGGATATTAGGAGGTGGGGAAATGAGTTACAGGGAGTATATATGATAAGAAAGGAATTCAAGGTTGTGTTAAGGTTGTATTTACCACCTGGAAAGTTGTTTGGGGATAATTATGTATAAGAACCTACAAAGGAGAAAAAGATAATAGACTATATTATATTAGCGTCCAGGGAAATAGACATCAAATGAACCATAACTAGAGTGGGGTCTTTGCCTGAGGTCTTTGAGATTTAGGAGATGGAAAATTGTAAATAATGATTTTAAAAGATGATACACTTTAAACATTTGTCACATTAATTAGCTAAGTGGCCCTAGTACATCTATGCACTAGACCTAAACATTTGTCACATTAATTAGCTAGGTGGCCCTAGTACATCTATGCACTAGACCTAGAGTGAGAAAGTTGTTGTTCAATCGTTTCAGTTGTGTCCAACTCTTCACAACCTCATTTGAGGTTTTCTTGGCAAAGATACTGGAGTGGTTTGCCATTTCCTTCTCTAGCTCATTTTACAGATGAAGAAACTGAGGCAAACAGGGTTAAGTGACTTGCCCAGGGTCACACAGCTAATAAGTGTCTGAGGCCTGATTTGAACTCAGGAAGATGAATCTTCCTGACTCCAGGCCCAGCACTCTTATCTACTGCACCACCTAGCTGCCCTAGAGTCAGGAAGACTTGAGTTCAATTCCAGCTTCAGGCACTTGCTAGCAATGTGATCCTGGGTAAATTAGTTTACCTCTGTCTGCCCCAGTTTTCTCAACTAGAAAATGGGAGTTATAATAGCATCCACTTCACAGGGTCATTGTGAAGATAAAATGAGATGATATTTGTAAAGCACTTCACAAACCTTAAAGTGCTATATAAATCCTATTATTATTTACATATTGACAGTAATTCTATTGAGCAGCTCAGAAATAATTGAGCTAACCAATGAGTTAGCAAACAGTTATTCTTTGCATCCTCCAGCAAACCCAGTGCCTTGCACAGAGTGGACACTGAATAACTGCCTCTGGGTCAGGTTAGAAGTTACAAGATGATCCCTTTCTTCCTAGCAGTGGCCAGGCTTTATAGAAGATACTCTCTTATTTGGTCTTGTCTTACTTTTTCCTTCATAATCTGAAATAGTAGCCTTCCCAGCTGTGGTATCCTAGAATGTCTGTTTTTTCCAAAGGGCAGCATGCTTGGGTCTCTCCTCCATGGAGCTGGTATCTTGTCTTGGGGTTTGCCAATCCACTCAAATGAATTTTTCTTAGATACTATTTTTACATCATGAATCACTAAGGTAACTTGGAGATATACTTCAAGGTACTTGCCTGAGGCACCAAAATCACTAATTATTGCTCTGGTGAGAGTTTGTTATTAATCTGTATTGAGTCTGTGTTATGGGGAGAGAATGGCTAAACACCTTTATTTTTGAATCTCCAAAGCACAAGGCTGTTTGAATCTTGCATGAAAATAGAACAGCTGACCTTTACTTGTGTTTTTGAATGATTTCATCCCTGAACTTTGAAATAACCTCTCCCAGGGCCTCACATAATTTTTTTTGTTTTGTTTTGTTTTTTACATTGCTTTACATCCCTTATAATGTATCATGTTATATTGTGTTCTTTAATTAGCTATATTTGTGTCATGTTTTCCTACAAGACTGAAAGCTCAATAAGGGCAAGGAAGGAGTCTTTGCTAATTTTTTTGTCTTCTTCTCTGCTCCTAGCAGTGACCTGAACAAAGTGAGGGCTTAAGAAATATATGCTTGTTGATATAGATTAACAACTTGTTTTCCTGTGCTTGTTACTCTAGGGTAGTAAGACATCCCGTGCCAGTGTTCCTTAATATCACAGCACAGGAAGATAACTTCAGTTGGGGAGCAATCAATGTGCATTGACATGCTGCTAGGAAACGATTATTCTGTTTTAAATAAACGTCCCTGACTATAGCAGGATGAGATAAGCAAGACAGAGAAAAAGAGACTGACTCCTCTTCAACATTTCAGATTTTCAAGGTTTTTTTTTTCCAGTTCTGTCATTGATTCTTTAAAGAGGCATTAAAAGAAATCTTGATTCAAAACACCTGACATAATTAAGCATATTGAATGTTCCCTGAGGCTTGAAAAACAAATTCAGAAAAAGCTATGTATAATAGAGAGATGAGCCACTTGATTTTCACCCATCAATGTATTTTTGAGAAGCCCACAAACTATTGGTAGATCTTTATAAAGAGCATTGAAATTTGTTATAATCATATATCGAGTTTTATTGTTCAATTATATATACATATATTTCTTTTTCTAGGGGAGAGAATTTAGATTTTTCAGAAGCCTGGCTGGTTTCCTCATGGAAATTGCTTTATTTTTTACAGCTGTGGCATAAATGAAAGAGGCCTGGACTTGGAGTTTATCAGATCTGAGTTCTAGCCCCAGCTCCACCTTGTAGTAGCTAAGGAATCATGGAGAAGTCATTTTCCTTGTCAGTTCTTT
The DNA here is from genome assembly GCF_900497805.2 of Vombatus ursinus. Classification (NCBI taxonomy): domain Eukaryota; kingdom Metazoa; phylum Chordata; class Mammalia; order Diprotodontia; family Vombatidae; genus Vombatus; species Vombatus ursinus. The sequence goes on from NW_020940358.1 coordinate 16,906,243, forward strand.
CGATCTGTATCATGAAAGGGTGAGATTAATTCAAATACCCCTGCCCTGGGGCACACAAATATGTGGGTAAACTTCAGGGGATCCATGAATTTGGGTGGGGAAATATTACAACTTTATTTCAATATAATTTATTTTCTTTGTAATCTTATGTATCTTATTTTGTTCTCTTTAAAAACATTCTGAAAACGCTACTATAGACTTCACCAGACTACCAAAGGGGTCCATGTCACCAAAAAACAAGTTTAGGAATCCCTGAATTAGATGATCTTTAGCATCCTCTCTAACTCTGACATTCTGTGATTGGTGGATGACATTTAATATCTTGGGTTCAGTTAACTCAGCTATAAAATGTGATAATAATGCTTTCACTCCTTATGTCACTGTGCTGTTGTAAGTTATCATTTCATAAACCACGATTAATCACCCTCAGCTTGAGCAAATAGAGAAGAGGGGAGAAAAAAATGATAGCCTTTTGAGATTGCATGTCAGGATTTCAAGCTGACCTCTGGAAACTTTCCTGTTCCTTCTGAATAACTGACTGGATTAGACTTAGTGAAAGGCTGGCTTGTAGGAAGGAAAAAAGTATTTAAGCCACTATGTGCCAGACATTCTGCAAAATGTATTACAAATATTATCTCATATGATCCTCCCTGGGAAATAGGAACTATTATTACCCCCTTTTTGCAGCTGAGGCAACTGAGAATGGCAGAGGTTAAGTGACTTACCCAGATTCATATAGCTAGTAAATGTTTGAGGCTGGATTTGAACTAAGGTCTTCCTGACTCCAGGCCCAGTTACTATGCTACTCCAGTTGCCTCAAAATATGTAAGCCAAATGTGCAACACAGTCTATGTTGTTTGGCTTAAATAAAATCATAAGTGTTTTTATAATTAAGGCCATGGCTACATCAGGCCTGAGTGCTATAGTATAGAGTATATAAGATAGAGTTGCCAATGTCCCTATTAACAATGGCTTTTGAGTATTGGCATTTATGAGAAAATGTATATTGTGAAATGCCTTGCACAGTTGAAAGACCACTAGATTTGGACTCTGAAGACCGGGGGTCTTTAATGTACCATTTGGGTGACTATGGGTAACTCTCTGGGCTTCAGTTTTTTCACCCTCAAAATGAAGGTGTCGAACTAGACGACCTAATTCTCTTCCAGTTCTCTATCTGTGAACAATTCATCTTAAAAATTTTTTTTTAAAGACAGATAACTGTTCACTTGGTACAATGGGTTTATAAGGAGACCTGGGGCCTAGTCTTGATTATGCCACTAATTTACTGTATCATTTGGGGGGTAGATATTCCTCTTCACTGGGTCTTGGTTTCTTTGTCTATCAAATGAAGAAATTAGATTATTTCTAAGTTCACTAGTAGCTCTGACATTCTGTGTACCTATTGAAGAGTGGGCACATAAGTAATAGGTACTCAATTGCATATTTACTTTGGTGTTATTATTTAGAAATATCCATAGTACCTGCAGCAATCACATAGCAAAGCAGGATTCTGCTCATATTATGGTAGTAAATTGGTATCATCTACAAGATAATATCACCATTTATATAATATACTTCTTGGAAACAGGTCTATCACAAAGTGCAGATTAAAAGCAGAAAGACTTTTTCTTCCCAAGGTTGGCTTGCCCTTAGTAGACTCTCCCTTCCTCTCATGCACATTTCCCTCTTTCTCTTTAATCCACTTCCAAGTTGTGGGCTCTCCTCTCCTTCCTCTGAACTCCTATGAATTATAGGACTTACCTAAGGTCATACAATTAACAGGAGATCTGGGATTCCTGGGTGAAGGGCTTTTGCTCTATGTCAGTGAAAAAAATACCTTAAATAACAAAATAAAAGTATTAAAATATTTTTAAAATGAGTTGCACCTTTGTGTAAGAAAGACACACAATGATGTCATAGGAATTTTGAAGGAAACATGGTTGTTAATGACTCATCTATCTTTTGTCTATAAAAAACAATAGATTAAAATTTTAAAATTAGCCAATTCTATGTGCCAGGCACTGTGCTAAACTCTGGGAATACAAAGACAGGCAAAACCAAACCAAAAAAACAACCAAACAAAAAACATTCTCTGCTGTCAAGGATCTCACAGTCTGATGAGGGAGACAACATGCAAATAATTATTCATAAATATATGTATGAATATATATAATACTGCACACACACATACATACATAATGTACACATTTACATACATACATATATACATATATATGCATATATATGTGACAAATTGGAGATAATCAACAAAGGGAATATACTAGAATTAAGGGAGAATCTGGAAAGTGGGATTTCAGTTGGGACTTGAAGGAAGCCAGGGTAGCCAGAAGGCAGAGATAAGGAGGCAGAGCATTCCAGGTATGGGAGACAGCCAATGAAAATGGCCAGAATGGGGAAATGGAGTGTCTTGTTTGAGTGACTGGAAAGAGAGGCCAGTGTTACTAAATCAAAGAGTATGTTGGGCAAGGGGGAGGAAGCTGTGTAAGTTGAAAGAAGACTGGAGAGGTAAGGGAGGGCAAGTTATGAAGGACTTTGAGCACCAAACAGAGAATTTTATACTTGATTTTGGAGGTGATAGGGAGCCACTGGATTTTATTGAGTAGGGGGATGATTTAGACCTGCACTTGTGGAAGATGACTTTGACAGATGAGTGGAGGATGTACTGAAAAGAACTCGCAGGAAAAACAATCAGCAGGTACTGCTGCTGCCCAAACATGAGGGGATGAGGGCCTAGACCAAGGCCTGGACCAGCAGGGTCTGAGAAGAGAAGAGAAGGGGGTGTATATGAGAGATGTTATGATGGTGGAAATGACAGAACTTGAGTGCTGATTGCATATGGGAGGGAGGTGAGAGTGTGAGGAGTTGAAGATAACATCTAGGTTGTGAGGCTGGGTGACTAGGGTAGTCAAGGTTACCCTCAAGAGTAATAGTTAAGAGGGTAGCGAGGTGGCACAGTGGATAGAACACCAGCCCTGAAGTCAGGAGGACCTGAGTTCAAATCCGGTCTCAGACCAAATACTTGTCCCTTACTAACTGTGTGACCCTGGGCAAGTCACTTAACCCCAATTGCCTAAAAAAAAGAGTAATAGTTAAGAAGAGGAGAGGGTTTGAGGGGCTGGGGGAAGAGAATGAGTTCAATTTCAGACATAATGAATTTAAGAAGCTGAAGAAGGAACCTGACTGGAAATCAGTTTAAAATGGCAAAGCAAAATAGAATTCATTCACTCAACAAAAAAAAAAAACTTTCACCTATATTGTGCCTAGCACTGTGCCAGAACCTGGAGGTGATAAGAACTTAAGTAAGGTCACTACTCTCCAGTAATTTTTTTATTTGTCAATGGAGGAGGTTAAGATTCAAACCCAATATTATAGAGAGATGCAAAAGTAGGGTAGTGACAAGTACAAGGGGAAATACAGGGAAGGATTCATAGTGGAAGTGGCATTGCAATTGGGCTTTAAAGGATGAGGGATTTAACCCATGAATGTAAGAAGGGAGATATTCTGTGCAGAGGCAGCAAAACAAGTGTTACGGGGTCCTGAGTGTTGGACATAGTGGCAAGGTTGACAGAAAGGTCTCCAGCTTTGCTTTTTCTCCTTCTGGTATTTTTAGTGCTTTCTTGAAGCCTCAGTGTAATTTTCACGGTCTGGCCTGAGTCACTGTAGGGGCTGGAGGGATGGGGGCGAAGGGTGGTGGGGGTAGAGGATGGGTGAGTGGAGGAAGATGGGAGGTGGAAAGTTGAATGGAAAGGAGTGAGAGTGTTGTAGAAATAGTAGTAGTAGTTGTTGTTGGTGGTGTTTGTGTGTGTGTGTGTGTGTGTGTGTGTGTGTGTGAGTTTTTCCTCTTATCTTCACAAAACCTCAGCCAAAGGCTGTGACTGGATAGGGGGAACTCTACCTACACTGGGGTGGAGAAGAGGTGAATCGAATTCATTTGCCCTAATTTGTCTGGCATTTTGGTCCTAGCTATTTCACCATAAGTAAGAGCTGTTGCCTTTTCCTGCATAAGGGAAGCAGATAACAGTGATGGAAGCAATCCTAGCAATGACAGTAGACAGAAGCAATGTGTGCAGGACAGAGCAGGAGCGGTGGAGGGCTGAGGAATTCTTGGACCGAGGTGAGTAGTTTCTGGGCAAAAGTAGGAACTATGGGAATTTGATCCAGTAATAGGGCTGCAGTGGCAGAGCAACAGGGGACCTGTTAGAAGAGTTTCTGGTTCAAACTAGAAGCTACAAGAGCTGGAATGAAGGAATAAGGAGGTATTGAAGTATGAAGTAGATCAAGAACAAATGAAAGGCCTGCTGAAGTCAGCTCTAATGGCCTCCCAATTATTATTATTATTATTTTTTTTGGTTAGGCAATGGGGTTAAGTGACTTGCCCAGGGTCACACAGCTAGTAGTGTTATGTGTCTGAGGCTAGATTTGAACTCAGATCCTCCTGAATCCAGGGCCGGTGCTCTATCCACTGTGCCACCTAGCTGCCCCAGGCCTCCCAATTGTTAAATTTACAATGTGAGCATTTACGCCTTAGAAATCAGCAGACCCCACAAATCAGTGCTTGAATTATTGTTTTGCTGATTTGCTGACTTAGGAAAGTGATGGAGAAAATGTTACCAAAGTAGATTAAATTTAGTCATGTGTTTCAGCTAGTTGTTAAACATTTACCAGCACACCTCTGGAACAAACCCAGACCTTGCTCTTCATTAATGCTGTGAGTCATGTGGACAGAAAAAGGAGAGAAAACCTACTCCTTCATGGGCCTGAGTTCTTCTGCTTGCAGGAACTTAGGTTGGTTCTCTTTAAACTGGGAGTTGCTGTATAAGTAGATGGAGAAAGTGGGACTCAGATCCAGAGAAAGAACTATGGATTCTGAATGAATATCGAAGCATATTATTTTCTCTTTTTTTCCTCTTTCTCATGATTTTCCTCTTTTGTTCTGATTCTTCTTTCACACCATGACTAATGTGAAAATATGTTTAATAAGATTGTATATGTATAGTCTATATCAGATTGCTTGCTGACTTGGGGAGGGGGGAGGAAAGGGGAGGGAGGAAGGGAGAAAAAAATTTGGAAGCCAAAATCTTATAAAACTGAAACTATCTTTACATGTAATTGGAAAAAATAAAATACTGTTAAGTGGAAAAAATAAAAAGAAGGAAAAATAAAGTGGGACTCAGATTAAAGGTGGGATGCCTGATTCCTTCTTTAGCAACCCCAAGTTCTTTTCTTTCATGGAGGAGCCTTAACCCCAGGGTAATGCTAGAAGTTTAAAGAAACTGTGTAGGTCCCTTGGTGAGTTGGGACAAACAAGGCTGGAAAATTTTCTTGACTGTTGATAGGCTCAAGAATGAGTCCTTTCCTGGGGCAGCTAGGTGGCACAGTGGATAGAACACGGGCCCTGGATTCAGGAGGACCTGAGTTCAAATCTGGCCTCAGACATATAACACTAGCTGTGTGACCTTGGGTAAGTCACTTAACCCCATTGCTTTTCTGCTATACTCTGGAATTCTTTTTTTAATTTTTTTTTTTTTGCTTTTTGGTGAGGCAATTGGGGTTAAGTGACTTGCCCAGGGTCACACAACTAGTGTCAAGTGTCTGAGACAGGATTTGAACTCAGGTCCTCATGGCTCCAAGGCCAGAGCTCTATCCACTGTACCACCTAGCTGCCCTTAACCCCATTGCTTAGCCAACAAAAAAAAATAAAAAAAGAATGAGTCCTTTCTATATTCTTTGGTATATGTAATAAAACTTATACTATCTTCATGCCTTGTTAGCTTAGTGTTTGCCATTCGAACTTAGAAAACCTGAGGAAGAGTCACAGATAAGTAGCAGTTTCCCAAGACTGAACTTGGCTCAGCTTTTAGAGAAGAAGATTGACTTCTGGCAAAGAAATGCCATGAAAGGTCCCATACAAAGCTAGCTATGCTGAGCAACACTGCAGTAAAGAGGAAAAACAGTCCTAGATGAAGCAAAAATTTAATAAAATTAAAGAAGTGTGCTTCTCCATCTGGTATAGGATTGCACAAGAAGACATCAAAAGGGCTGTTGTAGGTGTAGGTCATATGCTCATCGGGGGACTTAAAGCCACTGGGGGCTCTGGTTCCACTTGCATTCATGGATGGAGTGATTAGGTCCAAGTCCTGTCCCTGATGTATCTGGATGCCATTGTCATTGTTCCGACATGGTTTTGAATGGAGTGGGCAGAGTCTTAGTCTGCTGTACGGCCTCTTCCATAACTCTAGTACTGAAAAGGACCTAAAACTGGGACCAACCCCCTCATTTTTTTTCAGTCCCTGGCTTATGTCTTTGTCCTAATATGTGTGTTGGTCACTGCTCAGTTTGATTCTTTGCAAAAACCTACTGGGAGCTCAGCTTGTCTACTTGCAGCCCTGACAAGTACTGACAGGATATTGATAATTGGGCTAAATTTAATGGGCCTTCTGGTGGTTCACTGCTCACTAATACCTCTGCCCCATCTCTGTCTTCCTTGGGCCATTATCTACTGGGGATTTGGCTTCCAGATTACAGAGGAGATAGGACTAAACACAATTTTCCTGTGTCCTCTGGGAGTGTGGGAGGCAGTAGAGTCTGGGCCTGGCACAAAGTCCCAATCCAGAAAGTAGGGCAAAAGAAAATGATTAAACAGAAGAAAACTCCTAATAAAGTAATGAAATGCTATGGGTTAAGGGAAATCCAAGATGTAAACCCCCAAAAGAGAGTACCTATGATATAGCTAAATAAAACCTCAGAAAAAAAAGAATGACCTGACTATAAGGAGTCAGAGAATGGATGAAAGAAATGAAGCAAGAGATTAAGAAAAATAGAATTAGAGACTTTGAGAAAAAAATTGGAAGGAGAATAATCAGAGGAGAGGGGATTAGCACTTCAACTGCATTATAGAAACAAAGTTATGGAGGTAAGTAGTAACATTGCATTTGGGGATAGAGAGTAGAGCAGTTTCATTGAAAGGCAGAATGCAAAGAAGGTAGTGTGGTACAGAAAGGGGAGCTGATTTGAAGTCGGAAAAAGTGGGTTAAAATCCCAGTTTTCTACTTGATTTTTAATTTGATTTTGGGCAAATCAATTAATCTTCCTGCGCCTGAATTTCCTTATCTGTAAAATGAGGAATTGGAATAGATGGTCTCTGAGATCCTCCTCTCAGGTCACTCTGAGGTCCTTCAGCTATAAAATCTATGATTCTATGATAGTGCATCATAGGCCACCCCAAGGAACATTCTTGGTGACAGGTCTGTGCTTCTTTCCCTTGCTAAATGGTATTTACAGCTTGTTGACTCCTGATTATTCCTTATGTCATATTGCCCATGACTGGACCCTGTCGAATATGATTGAAGACTGAGTCAGAAGGAAGCAACAGGTTATAAGAGCTGTGAAAAAGCTCTGCCTTCCTTTTCCTGTACCCTTTTAGAACATATCCAGACCAGTTCTCCTGTGGCCTTTCAACAAAAGGTAGTTGAAAGATAATCTTTCTCTTCTTCACTTCAGCAGCAATGGTGACCCATGGCGATGGCAATCAACATGTGCTTGCATCAGGGAGCCCAAGATGGGACTTCAAGTCCCCGGATGCCCCTTAATAAGCATAGCTCATGGAATCACAGAATGAAAGCATCACAGAAATTGAGATAGTGTAGGAACCTCAGCAATATAAACTATCCCACTCCGCTTCTATCTGAAGACCTCCAAGGAGAAACCAACTACTTCCTAAAGTATCCCATTCTACTTTTGGACAGTTTAAAATGTTAGGAAGCTTTTCTTTAAACCTAAGTTTATCTCTTTGGAACTTCTACCCATCACTCCTAGTTTGGGCCTCTGGGGCCAAACAAAGCAAATTTAATCCATCTTTATGTGACGGCTCTTCAAATACTTGAAGAATGCTGTCCTGTCCCTCTTGAATCTTCTTTTTTTCAGCCTGAGCTTCCATAGTTCCTCTGATCTTCATATAATGTTGGTCCAAATTCTTTCATCATCTAGTCAGCCTCCTCTGGACAGTATCCAGGTTATCAATGTCCTTCTTAAACTGTGATGCCCAGAACTGAACATGATATTCCAGAAGAAGTGAGGCAAATGTAGAATGCAGTTGTTCAACTGCTTCCCCATTTGTGGAAGCTATGCCTCTTAACAAGAAGGCCAAGATTGCATTAGCTTTTTGGGCAGCTCCAAAAGTCACTATTGATTTATGTTGAGTTCATAGTCTATTAAAACACCCAGATCTTGTTCAGAACAACTGCTGTCTATCCACGCCTCCCTCATCTTATACTTGTAAGGGTGATTTTTTCTTGGTATCCAAGTGCAAGACTTCACATTTATCTTTATTGAATTTCATCTTGTTTAGATTCAGCCCAGTGCTTTATCTTCTTAAGATCCTTTTGGATCTTGACTGTCATGCAGTGTATTAGCTTTATCACCTGAAATTTTTACTTGAAAATTTGTTGAGCATAGCATTTCATTGATAAAATGTTAAACAGCACAGGGTCAAGATCCCTGGAGTACTCCACTGGAGACCTCCTGCCTCACTGACATCCAGACAGTTTGGAATCCATCTGATTATCCACTAATCCAATGATGTCAAACTCAAATAGAAATGGATCCTCGCAGGCCACATATTGACTTAGTAAGCTTCAAATTAACATTATTTATGTTGTATTGTATTTTTATTTATTTTGTTAAATATTTCTAATTATGTTTTAATCTGGTTCAGCCTGCACTTGGAAGTTTTGCTGACTGCTTTCCATGGTCTGGCCTCTAGTCTGATTCCTTCATATTTCTCTATTTTCTCCATAAGAATAGCATGAAATATTTTATCAACAGCTTTGCTAAAATCTAGGGAAACTATACCCACAGCATTTTATTCATCCATAAGTTAAGTAATCCTGTCCAAAAAGGAAATGAAGTTATGAGATGACATGTTTTTGTAGAAGCCATTCTGGTTCTTCATAATTACTGCTCTCCTAGCTAGATATTCATCAACCATCTTTTTAATGTTTCATACTATATATTTTTTCTCTAGTAATTTATGTCTAGTTCACTGGGCTACAGTCTGAAGACTCTGTTTTCTTCCCTTTTTGGAGAATTGTGACCACATTTACCTGTCTCTGATCTTGTGGTACCTTCAATAAGCTTTCAAACATCCCTGAGAACGAATGCAAGAGACGGACATTTGTAGCCATTGAGGCTAGCTCTAGAAATCAAAAGGTGTATAGTTCTTGACTTGGGGTTGATCATCTGGCAGGAGATTCCTGTAACTACACCATTTTCAGAGGAGAAGACAACTATTATACTTCAACTAAAAAGACAAAAAATGCCCAAGCCCAGTCTGACTGGCCAGAGATCAGGATTTTGTGAGTTATTTAGATAGTGCAGATCTGAGATGAAGGTAAAATAGTTATTCAGCAATCCCACAAGTTCTCTGAATTAACTTGATTTCCTGGGACAGTGTAATAGGCAACAGGTTATTATTTTATATTTCAAGTATTTTGTTAAAGGGTGCTTATCAATATTTTTGTGTTTTAAGTGTTTGTTTTTGATAGATGAAAGAAATAGCTGTTCTATATGTGACATTTATATTTGTACATTAAGTACCTTTCTAGAAGGTACTCTGTTAATGCCTTTTAGGAGAGACATGACCCTTAGCCATGAACAATAAATAAAGCTTTTTGTTGTTGTTGTTGCTGTTGATAATTTTCTATTTCCTTTATTTCTCACGGATTATTATGGAGGAAAGAATGACCTTTTGAATTAGACGGTGAAAAGGAAAGCTATAGAATCTAACTATTTCTTCAGTTTTTCTAAGTTTTCTTTCTTAAAGAATATGCAATAACTCTTTACTCTTTGTTACATAACTTTTACTTAACTGTTAAATCTACATAGGATTATTTTCCTAAGGCCTACTCCCACATAGACTTTCTACTCAAAAAATAAAAATATTAATAATAAGAAAATTCATCTAGAAGAACAAAAGCTCAAGAACATCAAGGGAATTAATGAAAAAAAGGCAAGGGAAGGTGGCTTAGTCATACAAATTTAAAACTATATTATAAAGTGGCAATCATCAAAACTATCTGGTACTGGTAGAACAGTGGAATAGATTAGGTACACAAGACATTGCAGTTAATAACCACAGTATTCTGGTGTTTGACAAACCCAAAAACCTCAGCTTCTGGGATGAGAACTCACTATTTGACAAACACTGCTGAGAAATTTGGAAAACAGTATGGCAGAAACTAAGTAGAGACCAATATCATATACTATATACTAAAATAAGGTCAAAATTGAATACGTGATTTGGACATAAAGTTTGATAACACAATCAAATCAGGAGAGCAAGTGAGATCTATGGGGAAGGGAAAAATTCATGACCTAACAAGAGACAGCATTACAAGATATAAAATGGATAATTTTGATTATATTAAATTATACAATTTTCATAGAAGCAAAACCAATGCAACCAAGATTAGAAAGAAAGCAGAGAGCTGGGAAATAATTTTTACAAGTGTCTCTGATAAAGGTCTCATTTCTCTGACCAAGACATGATAGAATAGAATAATCCTCTCCCTTATTCTGGATACCCTGCCTCCATTAATAGCATTAATTTAGGGGTGTTCCCTTTATCCCAGAGTCACACTATTGATTCATATTGAACTTATAGTCTACTAAAATCCCTTTTCCAAGTGTAATGGCCTCATCCTGAATTTGTGAAGTTGATTTGTTGAACACAAGCAAAATATTTAACATTTATCTTATTTTATTTGGCCTATTATTCTAACCTGTTGAACTCTTTTAAGATCTGAATTGTCATCCACAGTGTTGGCAAACTTCATACTTTGTGTCCTCTGCAATTTGACAATACATCATGTAGCCCTTTATCCAATTCATTGATAAAAATGTTTAAACACACAGGGTCAAATACAGATCACTGAGACATCCAGCAAGGGTTTTTTCTCTAGGTGTATCCCAATCTGCTAGTGACTCTTTGGACCTACAGTTATCCCTTCCACATGGTGACTTTCCCCATCACGTTTTCTATATGTCACAGGTCAGCATAAGAAATTGCTATAAATGAAGATTTTGGGGGAGCTTTGCAGAAGCTGCATATGACATAGCTTTTAAAGGTCTCACTTCTCAAATATATAGAGAACTAAGTTAAATTTATAAGAATACAAGTCATTCCCTAATTGATAAATGGTAAAAGGATAGGACCAGGCAGTTTTCAGGTGAAGAAATCAAAGCTATCTATAATCATATGACAAAACGCTCTAAATCACTATTGATTAGAAAAATGCAAATTAAAACAGCTCTGAGATACTATCTCACACCTATCAGATTGGCTAATATTTCAAAAAATGAAAATGATTTAAGTGTTGGAAGTGATGTGGGAAAATTGGGACACTAAGGCACTGTTGGTGGAGTTGTGAACTGATCTAACCATTCTATAAAGCAATTTGGAAGTATGCCCAAAAGTCAATCAAATTGTGCATACCCTTTGATCCAGCAATACCACTGCTAGGTTTATATCCCAAAGATATCATAAAAAAGGGGATAGGACATACATGTACAAAAATATTTATAATAGCTCTTTTGTGGTGTCAAAAATGGGAAATTAAGGGGATGCCCATCAACTGAGGAATGGCAGAACAAGTTTTGTTATATGAATGTAATGGAATACTATTGTGCTATAAGAAATGTTGAGCGGGCAGATTTCAGAAAAACCTGGAAAGACTGGCATGAACTGATGCAAAATGAAGTGAGCAGAACCAGGAGAACATTGTACTCAATAAAAGCAGCATGATAGGATGACCAACTATGATTGACTTAGCTCTTCTCAGCAATACAATGATCCAAGACAATTCCAAAAGATTCATGATAGAAAATTCTATCCACATCCAGAGAAAGAACTGATGGAGTCTGAATGCAGATCCAAGCATATTATTTTCATTTTTTTTCCATGTTTTTTTTTCTTTTGGTCTGTTTCTTCTTTCACAAAATGACTAATATGGAAATATGTTTTACATGATTGCACAAATATAACCTATATAAAATTGCTTACCATCTTAGGAAGGGGTGAAGGGAGGAATGAAGGGAGAAAATTTTGAACTCAAAATTTATTTATTTATTCTTCCTTTCTTTTTAAGGCAATTGGGGTTAAAGTGACTTGCCCAGGGTCACACAGCTAGTAAGTGTCAAGTGTTTGGTCTGAGGCCAGATTTGAACTCAGGTCCTCCTGACTTCAGGGCCAGAGCTGTATCCACTGCACCACCTAGCAGCCCCAGAACTCAAAATTTATTAAAAAATGAATGTTAAAAATAGTTTTTACATGCAATTAGAAAAATAAAATACTAATATAAAATTTAAAAATAAGAGCACTAAAAAGGGAAATAAAAATATTTATTAAAAAGTATATACCATGTACTCCCCTTCAAAAACACTCTAGTAATCTAAGCAATTGCTTTTTTTTTTTCAAAATCAATCAGTGAGTAAAAACTATACATTTCTCTCCAAAGTAGCTATTTGAACTTTTGGCCAAGGAGTGGATAGGAGTTATGCCAGTGTATCTGGAATATGGTTGCAGACAACTTGATTAAAGATAAAGCCTTAAGCTGCTGTGTAGATCACTTGGCTGGTTAATTCTCCTAAGGTTATATTTATGATTAAATACAGAGCACTCCAAATACCCTAACACCATGAACTCCCATTTTATTGTAGTAAGATGGTACTAGAAGTACATGAAGGGAAAGGGGACATGAACTGAATTTAATGTTACTTGTGGTTTTCATTGGTTACAAAAAAAAATCCTCCATTACTTTTAAAATTATTTATTTTTAACATTCCTTTCTTTTTACATTTTGAGTTCCACATTCTCTCTCTCTCTCCCATCTCTTCCCCACTACCTGAGAAGACAAAAGCTATGATATCAATTATACATGTGAAATCATGCAAAGCATATTTCTATGTTAGCTATAATTTTTTTAAAAAGAAAAATAAAGTTAAATAAGTTGTACTTCAATTTGAACTCAAAGTTCTTCAGTTTTCTCTCTGAAGGTAGATTAGTCCTTCAGAATTGTCTTGGATCATGGCATTGATCAGAATAGCCAAGTCTTTCACAGTTAATCATTATTACAACATTGCCATTACTGTGCACAATGATTTCTCAATTCTTCTCACTTCACTTTGCATCAGTTCACATATATCTTGTCATGTTTTTTTCTCCTGAAACTACCCCCTTTGTCATTTCTTATAGCACATAGTACTCCATCACAATCATGTGCCACAACTTGTTCAGCCATTCCCCAATTGGTGATCATCCCCTTGATTTCCAACTCTTTGCCACCACAAAAAGAGCTGCTATAAGTATTTTTGTACATATCAGCACTTTTCATTTTTCTTGGATCCCTTTGGGGTACATATGTAATAGTTGTATTGCTGGATGAAAGGGTATGCATGATTTTATAGTCTTCTGGCCATAGTTCCAAATCGTTTTCCAGAATGGTTAGGCCAGTACAGTATTCCACCAACAATTCATTAATGTACCTATTTTTCCCTCATCCCCTCTAGCATTTGTCATTTCTTAATAGGTATGACTTGGCACCTCAGAATTGTTTTAATTTTCATTTTTCTAATCATTAGTGATTTAGAACATTTTTTCATATGACTGTAGATAACTTTGATTTCTTCTCCTGAAAACTATATCCTTTGACCGTTTATCAATTGGGGAATTTTTTAAAAATAAAATTGACTCAGTTCTTTATTCAGTATATATTTGAGAAATGAGGCCTTCATCAGAGAAACTTGCTTTAATTTTTTTTATATTACCTCATTGTCTATGGTACCTTTTAGCAAAATGTAGTTTCCCTGATTTATCTCTTTTAATTATATCCATTTTGTTTTTGCTTTATATGAGATCATGGATCCTATTCCTGCCTTTTTCAGTTCAGTTGAAGCATATTAGATTCTGTTCCAGGCCTTTATTTTAACTTTGTGTTGTGTCTTTCTGTTTCAAGTGTGTCTCTTGTACAACACATCGTTGATTTCTGGTTTCTAATCCCTTCTATCCACTTCTGTTTTGTGGATGAGCTCATCTCATTCACATTCATAGTTATGAATCTTAACCGTGTATTTCCCTTCATCCCATTTCCTTTTGTTTCTTCTTCTCTCTCTCTTTTTATCCTGTTCCTCCTCAAAAGTCTATTTTCCTTCTAACCACTGTCTCCCTTAACCCATTCTCCCTTTTTATCATATCCCCTCATCCTTTCTCTTATCTCCTTCCCTTTCCATTTCCCTATCAGGTAAGGTAGATTTCTATACACAACTGAGTGTGTATGTATGTATATGTATTCTTTCCTCTTTGAACCAATTCCGATGGCAGTGCCCATCACCTCTTCCCTCCCCAAATTTTCCCCTCCATTGTAAAAGCTCTTCCTTGCATTCCTCTTTTATGGAAGAAAAATTTCTCCATCTTATGTTTCCCTTTCTTTCTTCTCCCAGTGCATCCCTCTTTCTCACTCCATTTTTTTGGAGATCATTCCAATATAATTGTATTACACTCATGTCCTCTGTCTTTGTAAACTCTTTTTAACTTCCCTAATAATGATAAAGTTCTTAGGAGTTACATGTGTCATCTTTCCACATTGGAATGTAAACATTTTAACTTTATTGAGTTCCTTATGATTACTCTTTCATGTTTACCTTTTTATGCTTTTCTTGAGTCTTGTGTTTGAATATCAGATTTTCTATTCAGCTCTGGTTATTTTATTAGGAATGCTTGAAAGTTCTCTATTTCATGAAATTTCCATTTTTTTCCCCCTGAAGGATTATACTCAGTTTTTCTGGGGAAGTTATTCTTGGTTATAATCCTAGCTTCTTTGCCTTCCATAATATCATATTCAAAGTTCTCCACTTTTTTAACAAGCTAAGTATGAAATCTTGTGTCATCCTGACTGTGGCTCTGTGATATTTGAATGATTTCTTTCTGGCTGCTTGAAGTATTTTCTCTTTGACCTGGGAGCTCTGGAATTTGGCTACAATATTCCTGGTAGTTTTAATTTTCTGATCTCTTTCAGGAGGTGTTTGGTAGATTCTTTCCATTTTTATTTTACCCTCTGTATCTAAGATATTGGAACAACTTTCTTTGATAATTTCTTGAAATATGATGTCTATACGCTTTCTTTGATCATGGCTTTCAGGTAGCCCAATAATTCTTAAATATCTGTTCTTGATTTATTTTCCAGTTCAGTTGTTTTTTTTCCAATGAGATATTTCACATTTTCTTCTATTTTTTCATTATTTTGACTTTGTTTTATTATTCTTGATGTCTCATGGAGTCATTAGCTTCCATTTGCCCAGTTCTAATTTTTAAGGAACTATTTTCTTCACTGAGCTTTTGCATCTCCTTTTCCATTTGGCCAATTCTGCTTTTTTAAAATTTTTAACTTTTTTATTTTTAACATATGTTTTTAAAACTTTGAGTTACAAATTTTCTCCCTTCCTTCCTCCCCACCCACCCTCATTGAAAAGGCAAGCATCTCGGTGCAGGTTATAGATGTGTAGTCATGCAAAACATTTCCATAGTAGTCCTGTTGTGAAAAGCTAAGTATATTTCCCTTCATCCTATCCTACCCCCCATTTATTCTATCCTTTCTTTTGACCCTGTCCCTCCTCAGAAGTGTTTGCTTTTGATTATCCCCTCCCCCAATCTGCCCTCCCCTCTATCAACCCCCTGCTCTCTTGTCCCCTTTCCCCCTTATTTTCCTGTAGGGTAAGATAGATTTCCATACCCCATTGTGTATGTTATTCCCTCCTTAAGTCAAATCCTAATAATCCTAATAAGATTCACTCATTCCCTCTCACCTTCCCCCATTTCCCTTCCACAGTAAAAGCCTTTTCTTGTCTGTTTCATATGAGATATTTTACCTCATTCGACTTCTCCCTTTCTCCTTCTCCCAGTATAATTCTCTCTCACCCCTTAATTTTATTTTCCAGATATCACCCCTTCCTCTTCAACTCACCCTGTGCCCTCTATCTATCTATCTGTACATACATATACTTTTTTCCCCTCCCACTACCCTAATACTGACAAAGGACTCATGAGTTACAAATATCATCTTTCCCTGCCGGAATGTAAACAGTTCCACCTTAATAAGTCTCTTATGATTTCTCTTTCCTGTTTACCTCTTCCATGTTTCACTTGAGTCTTGTATTTGAAGGTCAAATTTTCTATTCAGCTCTGGTCTTTTCCACAGGAATGCTTGAAAGTCTCCTATTTCATTGAATGACCATTTTTTACTCCGAAGGATTATACTCAGTTTTGCTGGGTAGGTAATTCTAGGTGGTAGTCCTAACTCCTTTGCCCTCTGGAATATCATACTCCATGCCCTCCAGACCCTTAATGTAGAAGCTGCTAAATCTTGTGTTATCCTGATTGTGTTTTCACAATACTTGAATTATTTCCTTTTGGCTGCTTGCAATATCTTCTCCTTGACCTGGGAATTTTGGAATTTGGTTATAACATTCCTAGGAGTTTTCCTTTGGGGATCTCTTTCAGGAGGAGATCAGTGGATTCTTTCAATTTCTATTTTGCCCTCTGTTCTAAAATATCAGGGCAGTTTTCCTTGATAATTTCTTGAAAGATGATGTCTAGGTTCTTTTTTTGATCATGGCTTTCAGATGGTCCAATAATTTTTAAGTTCTCTCTCCTGGATCTATTTTCCAGGTCAGTTGTTTTTCCAATGAGATATTTCACATTCTCTTCAATTTTTTCATTCCTTTGAATTAGTGTTACAGTGCCTTGATTTCTTAAATTGTCACTAGCTTGCAATTGCTCTATTCTAATTTTTAAGGAAGTATTTTCTTCAGTAATCCTTTGGACTTCCTTTTCCATTTGGCCAATTTTGCTTTTTAGGGCATTCTTCTTCTCATTGGCTTTTTGGACCTCTTTTGCCATTTGGGTTAAGCTATTTTTTAAAGTGTTATTTTCTTCAGTATTTTTTTGGGTCTCCTTCAGCATCACTCTCAGTTTTTCCTCTACTTCTCTTACTTGCTTCTCAAAATCCTTTTTGAGCTTTTCCATGGTCTGGGACCAATTCATATTTTTCTTGGAGGCTTTGGATGTAGGAGCTTTGGCTTCATTGTCTTCTTCTGATTGTATGTTTTGATCTTCTTTGTCATCAAAGTAAGATAATATAGTCTGACTGTTTTTGCGCTGCTTGCTCATGATCTCAGCCAATTACTTGAGTTATAAACTCTTTGTTAAGGTGAGAGTCTGTTTCCAGTGTGGAGAATGTACTGTCCCAAGCTTCAGGGGTTTTGTGCAGCTGTTTTCAGAGATACTTCTAGGGACGTGTAAATTTTCAGTTCTTCCAAGGTGCTATGATCAAGGGTGAGGTGTTTACTCCTTTCCTGGCCTGCGCTCTGGTCTATGAACACTCTTTTCTGTCTTGGAACTGTGAGGAGGGTTTCCTCTCCACAGCCACCACAAGCTCCATCATGCCAGTGCTCCTCCTTGCCCCAGGACCACCACCCAGAACTGTGACCCAGATCCAAGCATGGGCAAAGCAAGAGAATCCTGCACCAGCAGAGAGATCCCTGCAATCCCCCTCTGATCAGCCACTTGATTCCTCCTCAGCATGTGGGCCGGAAGCTCAGGAAGCAGCCGCTGCCTCAAGGAATGGGGCTGGGACCCCTCGCTCCTCTCTCACCACTGTAGAAACAGACTTTTCCAACTGACCTTCTAAGTTGTCTTTGGCATTCATGGGTTGAGAAGTCTGGAAACCACCACAGCTGCCTGTGATTCAGTCCTCTGAGGCCTGCTCCAGGGTCGCTGCAGCCTGCGCACCTACGCCAAACTGTGTTCCTCTCCCCGCCCAGCGTGATATACCTTTCTGATCAACCATCCAGGATGTCTTTGCCTGGAAATTTGTTGCACTCTGTCTTTTTGTAGGTTCTGCTGCTTTAGAATTTGTTTAGAGTCATTTTTTTATAGGTATTTGGAGGGGTTTGGGGGAGAGCTCAAGCAAGTCACTGCTTTTACTCCCCCAATTCTGCTTTTTAAGGAGCTTTTTGTCTTCAGTGTGTTTTTGTACCTTCTTTTCCATTTGACCTATTCAGTTTTTTAAGTAATTCTTTTCTTCATTGAATTTTTGTGTCTCTTTTACCATGTGGCCAGTTCTGTTATTTTTAAGGTGTCATTATCTTCAGTATTTTTTGTGGCTCTTTTACCAAGCTGTTAACTTTTTTTTTTCATAATTTTCTTGTATTACTCTCATTTCTTTTCCCAATTTTTCCTCTATCACTCTTACCACTTTTTTTAATCTTCCAGGAATTCTTGTTGGGTTTGAGTCCAATTAACAATTTTCTTTGAGGCTTTGTATCTGTTGTCACATTGTCTTCTGAGTTTATGTCTTGGTCTTCCCTGCCACTGTAGAGTTTTATGGTCTTTTTTTTTGTGTTCTTTGCTCATTTTTTTTCCAGACTATTTCTTGACTTTGAACTTTATGTTAGAGTTGGTCTCTGACCCCTGAGGGGTGGGGGCACACATCCCGACCTTCGGGCTTTTTCTTGCTGCTCTTTTCAGGACTAGTTCTGGGCGTCTCAGAGTTTTTGGTGTTTCCAAGGTGTTGTGGTCCTGGTAGAAGTATGGCCACTGCTTTCCTGGTCTGTGTTCTGGTCTTTACTCAGGAAGGGGCCCTGGTCTCCTGCAGCCACAAAAGCTCGAACTTCTCTTTGTCTTGGAACTGTGACACAAAACTGTGTATAGACAATAGATTTGCCAACCAACACCGCCTCTGCCCAGTGCCAACAAAGAACCACCTGTAATCTCTTTCTGACCAGTCATCCACTCTCCTTTCCATCTCTGAGCTGAGAGCTCCTGAAGCTGCTGCCGCTGCACCACTGTTGCTGTTGTCCTGTGTTTTCACCCCAGTGTCATAGACCTCTCTTGCCTAAGTTTTCTCAGGCCAGAAAAAGGTCTCATTCTGAGTCTTATTGGCTCTCCTGCTCCAAAATTTGACTTGAGGTGTTAATTTACAGTTGTTTGGAGGAAATGCTGAGAGAGTCCAGCTGGGCTGCTTCTCCTCATCCTCTGTCTTGGCTCCTTCCAGCCTACCCTACTGCCTAATTAAATTAATAAAATTAATTTAAACCTCATGGTTTAAATCTCTTGCCTCCTTTATCCATCCTGCTTATAATTGCTAAAATAATTCTATTAAATCACACGTCTATTTCACTTCTCTGCTGAAGAATCTTCATTGACCCCTTATTGCCTCTGGGACAAGGTACTAACTCTTCAGGTTTAAAGGCCTTCACAATCTAGCTTTACCATTCCAGGTTTGTTACTTTACTCTCCTTCAACACACCTTTGCCAGAGACTGTTAGGTGGTGCTATAGTGTGCAGAGCTCTGGACTTGGAGTCAGGAAGACCTGAGTTCAAATATGTTAGACACTGACTAGTTGTGTGACTCTAGACAGGTTGCTTAACTGCTATATGCCTCAGTTTCCTCAACTGTAAAATGAGGATCATAGTGGGAAGCTAGATGGCATAGTGGATAGAGCACTGGACCTGGATTTAGGAGGACCTGAGTTCAATTCTGGCCTCAGACACATAACGCTTACTAGCTGTGTGACCCTGGGTAAGTCACTTAACCCCATTGCCTAGCCAAAAAAAAAATGGGGATCATAATAGCATCTACTTCCCAGGGTTATTTTAGGATCAAGTGAGATAACATGTGAAAATGCTTAGCACAGTGCCTCATTTGATATTCCAACCTACTAGGCCTACTTGTCATTCTCTACACTAGGCATTCCATCTCTCACCCCCAGGCCTTTGCATAGGCTGTCCACTGAGATCTGTGATGTACCTCATCCTCACCTCTGCCTCTGAAATTTCTTAGCTTTTTAAAGGCTCAGCTCAGATACCATCTCCTATGGGAAGTCTTTCCTAATTCCCTTAGGAGTCAATGCTCACATTCTCCTCAAATTATCTTCTATCTACTTATCTGGGCACATGCTTTAAATCTCAGTAGAATGTAAATTTTTTGAGCAAAGTGACTTTTTCATTTCTTCTTTATGTCTCGTTTAGTTGGGTCTGACTCTTTGTGATCCCATGGACTACAGCATGCCAATACTGTTCATGGGGTTTTCTTGGCAAAGACATTTCCTTCTCCAGTGGATTAAGGCAGACAGAGGTTAAGTGACTTGCCCAGAGTCACACAGCCAAGTAAGTGTCTGGGGCTGAATGTGAACTCAGGTCTTCCTGACTCCAGGCCCAGTGCTCTATCCACTGTGCCACCTAGCTATCTCTTTTATATCTTGAGTATCTATCAATCAGCAAGTGTTTATTATTAAGTATTCTGTCAGGTGCAAGGACCTTTGATGCTGGGAACACAAGAATAAAAATGAAAGACAGCTACTGCCCTCAGCAGAATACTCTGCCCAAAGTTGCTCCTTAATAAGTGTTGGTTGAATTTAATCAAATTTCATGCAAGGGTAGTATTGTAGAAAAATCATTGGATTCAGAATTGGGAGTACCAGGGTTAAACTCCCAGCTCTGCTCTTTAGAGGTACTATTATCTATCCTCCAAAGTATGTGACTTTGGAAAGATCAACCAACCACTTGGTGCCTCAGTTTCTTTATCTGTAAGATTAGAATATATTCCAAACAGAACCTCCTTCTCAGAATTCTCACTGCACCATAGTCAAGACCACACCTGTTAACAATTGGAGAACAGTTTTCCTCTTCAACTAGATAGTAAATGCTTATAGGACCTGACTTATATTGCTGTGCACAGTGCTTATCACAGGGCTGAGCATGTTGGTGGTGCTTAATAAGTAAAAATCATTTACAAAGTGCCTTTTCCATAACACCCCCATGGGGTGGGTAATGCAAGTAGTATTATCCTCATTTTAGAGATAAGGAAGTCCAGGCCAGAGAAATGAAGTCACTTGCCTATAGTCACACAGCTGGGAAGGGCTGAAGTCCTACTTGAATCCAAGTCTACCTGAATCTCCCAATTCAGTGTTCTTTGTATTATACAGTACTGCTTCCAAGTACTTGTTGATTAATTAACCAGCCTCACAAAAAGCTTATACATATTTTGAGAGCAGGTTTCTGCTAACAGGGTTTGCCATTTGTGGACTTAACAACCATATGCCAAGTAAGAGTGTTTTTCACAGAAAACAGGATTATACAAGGGGAGTCATTTAGAGTGTAGCCTGCACAATTAAGCTAAATATAGATTCATTTCCTATAGCAGATATGTCAAATTTTCCATCAGTGGTAAACATGGATTTGCTTTTAAAGGCAGCTGTCAGGTAGTGGACTGTATAATTCCTTTTTGAAATGGTCACTTTCAACCACACAGCCAGGAGATTCTGGCCAGTGTCACATATAATGTGACTGAAAATCAGAGGGGAAAAAGAAATTCTTATAGGCAACCGCTCTCTCTCTCTTTTTTTTTTCTTACAAATTAGTCACTGCTTCTTCTCAGCAGGGGAGCCCAATTTTCCTTGTCTGCTCTGGGTCATCACACTAAGGATGTTCCTATCCCAGCAATTCTCTTGAACAAGATGTGCAATTGGCATTTAGGAGACTGGTGAGAGAATATGTGCTCTGTACTTGTATATCCTTATTCCTGCTGATATTGAATCAGTAATTTCAGCTTCATATCTGAAGGAAAACTTTATATTATGTAGCAAGTATGTTCTGGACCACTCTCCTAAAGCCAGGTAGGCTATATATTGCCCTCAATGTTCTAGGGGTATCCCTGAGGAGTTTGGGGTATCTTTTCTAATGTCCATTCAAGTCAGTTCCCTACTATTATCCACTAGTAAATGATTGGTGTGGTAGTTTCATTTAAGCATTTAACATTGATTAGCTTTTACAAAGGGATATTTACTTTGACTATAGCAAGAACAAAAGTATAAATATTTCCCCCCAACACCTCAGGGTACACTGTCCCCTATCCCACTTCCATATCTAGGGAGAGTAGGCTAGTTTTTGGGTCAGATCCTACATAACACTGATCACACCAAATTCATGACCAAATGCAGCATCACTGGCAAATGAGACCTTGTCTTGGCTACTGCTGGGTTGAATTATGATGGTCACATCTTGTTCCTTGTGCATCAGCAGTAGGCTGGCTGCAAAACCCAGACTGATACCCCTTAACACGGAGACCCTGTGAGGTTTGCTCTAACCTCTTGAAGCTCACAAAGTTAGAATCTTTAATTCCTTCACCTAAAATGGAAAAGAATAAATGCAGAGGCAAAGGACAGGGACCTGTATCATGGGGTCACAGGTCCACCTCATAAGGGAGAAGGGACGAGGCTTTGATACAGCATTGCATCTCACTGGAAGCCATCCCCAGAGTAAAATCAAGAGAGGGCAGCCAAAGAACATGATGGAAGCTGATGAAGGTCCTTTAATGGCATCCCCAGTTTTGGTGGCCGATGAAAGAGGCTGTAATTCACTGCTTACTTAGCAGACTAGAATTAGCAAAAGGCCATTCTCTGTTTCTCCAAGGCACCTCCATTACACATTGCAACAACTCTTTCACAAGCAGAATCCCTAGCTACTCCCATGCGAGGAGTGGCCTCAGAGCTATTCTGTGCATGTACCAGACCTCTCTGTGTTAATGCACTCTCGGGAAGGTTCAGTTACAATTAAAATTAAAAAAGCTTCTCAGGCATGTACTTCATAAGGCAAATTTTGTTCTTCTGTGTTAGGTAATTAGGTCTTTGCAGAAATTTTGGCTTTAAAAGGGGTGATGAATCTGTGTCAGAAAGAATCATCTATGTGAAGAAAGACACATTGACACAAATTTAGTTCAAAGAGATTCCCCTGAAATTTAGCCTAATTAGGAATAGACTGACCTGTCACTCATTCACCACTCATAGCCTGCTGTCTCTGTTACAAAGATGCATCCTATCCTTTTTCCTTTTGACTTAATTTCTTCCTACTCAAACCTGCAGAAAAAGCAACTTTGTCTAGAGCAACAATAGCTCTGTTTTTGCTCAAGAGGGTGGGGACATAATGACATGGGTCATACAGGAAAATTGAACTCCGGGAGATCTGAAGTTTTCATTTGGTCCGCAGTAATTCAGAACAACCAGGGTTTGCAAAAGAATTTATGTCTTTCCTTTTGGAAGTATAGGCTATGGATAAGGGATACAGACTGGAGCTGTGACAAGGGACTCCTGAAAGATAGCTTTCCTTGACCAATTCAGGTCTGTACCTTTTCTGTACCATATAGTCTTAGACAGTTGCCTAGAGCACTGAGAGACCAAGGGACTTGCCTAGGGTCACACAGCCATTGGGTGCCAGAGGCAGGTCTTTTTTTTTTTAATAATATTTTATTTTTTCCAATTACATGTAAAGACAGTTTTTAACATATATTTTATTTTTTCTTTTCCCCACTTAATAGTATTTTATTTTTTCCAATTATGTGCAAAAATAATTTTCAACATTCACTTTTACAAGATTTTGAGTTTCGTTTTTTTTCTCCCTCCCTCATTCCCTTTCCTTCTCCCCAAGAGGGCAAGCAATCTGATATAGGCTACACATGTACGATCATATTAGCTATTTCCACATTAGTCCTGTTGTGAAAGAAGAATCAGAACCAAAGGGGAAAACCATGAGAAAGAAAAAATACCAAAAAAAAGAGAAAATAGTATGCTTCAGTCTGCATTCAGACTCACTCTGTGTATGGATAGCATTTTCCATCATGAGTCTTTTGGAATTGTCATGAATCATTGTATTGCTGAGAAGAGCTAAGTCTAGCATAGTTGATTATCACATAATGTTGCTGTTATCGCGTACAATGTTCTCCTGGTTCTGCTTACTTCCCTCAGCATCATTAATATTCTTTGAAAAATATTAGTTCCAATTTTTCTCCCTCTGTGCCTCCCCTTCCTTTCCCTAAAAAGGTGAGGATTTAAAATAGATTATATATGTTCAATCATGTAAAAATATTTCCATATTAATCATGTTGTGAAAGAAGAAACAGATCAAAAGGAAAAAAATCATGAAAAAGATAAAGAAAGTGAAAATAGTATGCTTTGATCTGCATTCAGACTCTATCAGTTCTTTCTCTGGATGTGGATAGCATTTTCCATCATGAATCCTTTGGAATCATCTTGGATCACTGTGTTGCTGAGAAGAGTTAAGTTATTCATAGTTGATCTTTGAATTGTGTCATTATTACTTTGTATACTCTTCTCCTGGTTCTGTTCACTTTACTCTGTACCAGTTCATGTAAGTCTTTCCAGGATTTTCTGAAATCCACCTGCCCATAATTTTTTATGGAACAGTGATATTCCATTACATTCATATACCATGACTTGTTCAGTCATTTCCCAATTGATGGGCATCCCCTCAATTTCTAATTCTTGGCCACCACAAAAAGAGCTGCTATAGCTATTTTTGTACATATAGGTCCTTCTCCCTTTCAAAGGCAGGTCTTGAACCCAGGTTTTCCTGACTCTGGGACCATTTTTCTATCCATTATACCACATTACCTCTAGTTTTGAAATATCTCTATTACAATTTCAGAGTTTTTAGGTATGAAATGCAAAGACGAGGTGTTAGCTGTGTGACCTGTCAGAGTAGGAATAATTTTGAATATTACAGAAAGGAATTAATTAATTAATTCAATCAACCCACAAGCATTTTAAAGTATATCCTATGCTCAAAGTACTCTTTTAGACACTAGGGAAACAACACCAACAAGAACATAAGGATCTTATATTCTACAGGGGAAGATGACATATATACATGTAAAGATATTCATTTTGAACTGAATGTCCTGGAGATAGTTCAAACTCAACATGCTCTCCAAACCAGAATTCATTTTCATTTGCCCCAAGTGGACCTCTCTTCCCTACTTCTGTTGAGGGCATTACTATCCTTCTTGTCACTCAACTTAGGAGTCATTCTTGACTCCTCATTCTTCCTTGTCCCACATATTCAGGGAGTCTTCACTACATCTTGTCATTTCTAATACCACAAAATCTATTGCATCTGACTCTTCTTTCCACTCATACAGCTACCAACCTCCTTATTCTCTCATCTGGACTATTGCAATAGCATCCTAAATAGTAACAGGGGTTTACAAAATACTTGTTGAATGACTAGTATCCTTACCTCAAGTTTTTCCTAACTCTGATCCATCCTACACATATCAACCAAAGTGATATTACTAAAATTCAGGTCAGATTATATCACTCACCTACTCAATACTGTCTCTTTATTATTGCTTGGATCAAATGTAAACTCCTCTCTTTGGAATTTAAAGCTCTTCACAATCTAGTCCCTTCCTACCTTTCTAGATTTCTTATGCCTTACTCTTTCCCATAAACTCTAGCCATAGTCCAGTCATACTGGCCTACTTCTTGTTCCTCATATATGACACTTCATCTTCTGTCTTTGCAGGCCTGGAATACTCTCCTATATTTCCTCTACCTTTGGTAGATCCTTGTTTTTTTTCCCATGAATCAGCTAAAGTTCCAACTTCTTCATGAAGCCTTTCCTGGCCACCTAGATGCCAGTACCTTCCCCTTCAAGGCTACTTTGTTTTGTACATATTTATATTTGTATTTGTTCTATATATGTCTATATAGGTGGTTTATGTAAATGAACAAATAAATAAAACATCATAAGACCAATCTGTAAAATGCAAAACATTGTGCTAAACACTGGAGATATAAATAAGTAAGACAGTCCCTGGTCTCAAGGCACTTACATTCTAATGGAGAAGACACATATGGAAGATTTCCTCTGTAAGTCAGATGGAAAGGTCCCATGGTCCTTAGGATGAAGTGGCAAAGTAGAAGTGAATGCTTCTTTTATTGTTTCCATTGATAAAATCATATCAGTTTCTGATGTTGGGCACTTTAACAATGCCAAGGACTTTGGTGGTGAGGATTTTCTTCTCTAGGTCTTCAGTAGCTGTAGGTGTAACATATCTAGAAACAACTTCCAGGTTACATCTTCACAAGGGTTGGTTCCCAGGATGATGGCTTACAGTATGACTTGCATACTGGTATGATTGCTTACATATACGGTATGGGAGCATTGTCTGGGCTGTCTCCATCGGGGTTGGAGGAGAGTGGTGGTCAAAATGACGGTAGTGATTTGACTTGCCTGGCATGTGCTGCCTCCTGTCTCTCCCTCAGGGTACCTTGTTGATTCAGCTAGGCTGGCTTGCCTGCTCTGTGAGTATTAGTTGATTGACAGTTGGTGGAAGTTGCTGGTCCTTTCTTCACAGGAGTCGCTTCCCCAATGATGGCTATGAATCCTCTGCTTATCAGCTTGAAGTGGAAGATTCCTCCCCATCTTGCCTCCCCTCTTATGATTCCTCCCCTCAATGACTGTAGGGTCTGGGATTGGAAGTTGGTTCAGTGGCCAGGGATACAAAGTCATTCCCAAAGCTCTGGAGCTCATGGTCCTGAGTTATTCCCAGCAGAGACCAATGAAGACAGTGCCCATCACATGCTACTTCTAATATCCCCCAATAGGGAGTACTGCTGCTTCAGTTAGGCTAACCTGTTTGCTGGTGGGGATGGCTGGCTCCTTCTCCACAGGAGTTGTCTCCCTGGATCATGATGGTGAGGGCCGGGGCTAGAAGCAAGACTGGTATTCTGAAGGATACTGTCATACCTGAACTCCTGTGTTCATCTGCTTGCTGGTGGCAGTTTGTCAGCAGCTGTTGCTGATGGTGATGAGGAAGGCGGGCCCCCCCACATGATTTCTTTCCTAGATAATGGTCCTGGGGGCTGGGCTGGAAGCAAGGATGATCTTTGTTTTGGGGGGCGGGTGTACTGATATTCCCAAGGCTCTTGGGCTTAGGGTCCTGGGCTGTGTCTACCAGGGTGGGGAACAAGAAAGACCTCCTATAGGATGTGACATTTGATCAGAGTTCTGAAGGAAATGAGGGATTCTAAGAAGGGGAAGTAAAGAGACAGTGTCTGTAGATCTTTGCAAAGGCATAGAGACAGGAGACGGACTGTTGTGTATGAAATACAGAAAGACCTGTTTGGCTTAACCAAAGTGTTTTTGAAGGGAAATAATGTATAATAAGGCAGAAAAGGAGCCAGGTTTTGACAGGCTTGAATGCAAAACTGGGTAGTTTGTATTTGATCCTGGAGGTAATAGGGAAATCATTCAGAAATCCACAGAAAGACAAACCGTGTCTATTGTCTTTTGTCCATGTTCTAAAGCTTTTTCTAAATTAAGAGAATTGACTAAACCCAGAAAACCTTTGTGTGCATAAATGATCTTTTTTATATTGGGGAAAAAACCCAATCCATAGCTCAAGCCTCCATAATATTTGAATGGGGCTCTGTAATGTATTCTGTCTCTTAGGCAACCAGGAAAACCAGATGCCATTGTGTGCTAAGTGCCGGGAACATCCTCAAATGAAAGGTTTTGAAGTATTATATGTGGTAAGCCTTTAGTTGTGGGGCAGATTCAGTTCAATTAAATACATCAATTCAATAATTATTTATTAAGGGTCTATTGAATATGAAGCCTTGAGCTGGCACTGGGGGGAAATGAAGTTTTGATAATAATAATAATAATAATAATATCTGTCATTTATATAAAGTTTTAAAATTTGCAAAGCACTTTACAGAGATCTTATTTGATCTTTGCATCAACCCTGTGAAGGAGGTACTATTCCCTATTTTATTGCTATGAGAGGGTAAGTTTCTTGGGTTATGCATCAGGTTTCTAAAGTAGGATTTGAAATCTGGTCTCTCTGATTCCAAGCCCAGTACTCTTGTCACTACACTATGTAACTAGTACCATACAGGCTCTCTCCTCAGGGAACTTAAAATCTAGTAGGGAGATCAGAGATCAGCACATTACAGTGGCACAGAGCATTATGTGATTGAATCAGAGTCAGGAAGGGAAAAGAACAAGCATTATTAAGTACCTACTATGTGCCAGGCACTGTGTCAAGTGCTTTCCAAATATCATTTCATTTGATCCTCATAACAATCTTGTGAGGCAAATGCTCTTATTACCCCCATTTTACAATTGAGGAAACTGAGGCAGACAGAGACTAAATGAATTTCCCAGGGTCACACAGTCATTAAATGTCAAAGGCTGGATTTGAACTCAGGTTTCCTGACTTCAAGACCAGTGCTTGCTCTTCACTGCTCCACCTAGCTGGCAGCTGATACTGGCTCCTGAGAGTCAAATGTTAAAAGAATGAGCATTTACACATTGGAAATGGACAAATACTACATGTGAGTGCTTGATTCATTTTTTTGTTGTTGATTGTTTAGACTTAAGAAAGTGATGGAAAAATGTTAAGAAGACATATTAAACTTGAAAGTGTGTTGTGTGTACATTTTTAAGGGAGAGCCAGTTGTAAAACATTTACCAGCACATTTCTGGATTGAATGTATACTTCTTGAGAGCAGGGACTGTTTTGTTTTTTGCATTTGTAGCCCCAACACCTGGCATAGTGCCTGGCTTATAGTAGTTACGTAAAAAGTACTTGTTGGTTGATCAATGGATATAGGAAGTCATGAGCAGGGATGCCTGGGGACTAAGCGGGGAGGAAGAAGCAGCTGTTCCCTCTCTTCACTTTCACCATCTCTCTTTCACCCTCTTAGATTGTAGGGGGAGGCAGATGGTTACAGTTTTTCTATTTAAGAGGGCCAACCTGTAACTTCTGGGCAGGATTGGTTGAGAGAACGCTAAGGAACAGACCTAAGAATTCTCATTGTGGGAGTGTAGGAATTCTACAGTGAAGTAAGGAAAAGGAGGATATTTAGGGCATACGGAATAGTCTGAGTAAATTAGAAAATGTGTATAAAGCTCTATGTAAATACTAGCTTTTTAAATGAAAAACATTAGAACACAGATTTTATTTGGTGACCGTGTGGTCAAGTTTAGCCAGATCTAAATATAGATGCATAGGAGAGTGAGTGGACCTAACTGTTCATGTCAGGATGCTTCTAACTAAACAATTTTCTTTTTTAATGGGCTGATTGATACAGTTAAAATGTATCACAGTAAACTCTCAAATCTGTCCTAATAAAGGTGAATCATGGTACAGATAATCTACAATAGAAATAATGTTAAAAAAAAACTTTCCTTCAGAATGTGTTCTGTGATGATTTGGGGGAAAAGAAAATTTCTTCACGATTATAAAGTTAGCCCATAACTTAAAGGAAGCCTAACTCCCACCCCTATATTTCAGAGTCCCAGATGACTCTTGTGGGGGACTATGAAAGGAGTAGTTGACATAAGGACTCCTTTGGGAACATGATATAGGAAGAGAGAGCAAAGCAATTTTAAGCACTTTAGAATATTTTTTCCCCTATGTTCCAGGGCAATTTACCTAGCTCCCACTCTTATTGGTGGCCTGGTTCATAGAAGGTGGCTGATACCTCTCCTTGCCTAAGAGGGTAAGTTTCTAGTAGTATTACTCATGAGCCCCCCCTAGTGTGCTTCCCTTTAATTATCAACTAGCCAGCTGGACTTAATTAGTTTTTACATAAGGTTTTGTACTAAGGTGGTATAGTAAGAACACTGTTACAAAAAACAATTTCCCCCAAAGTCTGGACACATTCTTCCACATATACATATAGGTCTGTGGGGAGAGTGGCCTTAAATTTAAAGCAGTGATAGTGAGGTACACATCTTTTCTTTTTTTTTTTAAATTTTATTTATTTGTTTTTAGTTTTCAATATTCACTTCTATAAGATTTTCAGTTCTAAATTTTCTCTCCCTCCCTCTGCTCCCCCCCTCCAAGATAGCATGCAATCTGATATAGGCTATATATGTACAATCATATTAAACATATTTCCATGTTAGTCATGTTATAAAGAAGAATTAGGACCAAAGGGAAAAACCACGAGAAAGAAGAAACAAAAAAAAAAAAAAAGAGAGAAAATAGTATACTTCGATCTGCATTCAGATTCCATAGTTCTCTGGATGTGGATAGCATTTTCCATCATGAGTCTTTTGGAATTATTTTAGATCCTCATATTGCTGAGTGGAGTTAAGTCTATCAAAGTTGGTCGTCACACAATGTTGCTGTTACTGTGTACCATGTTCTCCTGTTTCTGCTCACTTCACTCAGCATCAATTCATGCAAGTCTTCCAAGGTTTTTCCTGAAGTCTGCCTTCTCATCATTTCTTAGAGTACAATAGTATTCCATGACATTCACATACCACAACTTATTCAGCCATTCCCCAATTGACGGGCATCCCCTCAATTTCCAATTCTTGTCCACCACAAAAAGAGCTGCTATACATATTTTTGTACTTGTGGGTCCTTTTCCCATTTTTAGGATCTCTTTAGGATATAGACCTTGAAGGGCACACATCTTTTCTCATCCTCTCAGCTATTTTAATTGAATGATGATGTCAAAAGCCAAGACTGTAGAGAGTTAAGAAGGGAGTAGAGGAAAGGAAGTGGAGACAGCAGTTATGGAAAGCCTTCTCAAGGAGTTTAGTCACAAAAATGAGGTGAGATATGGGATGATAGCCAGCTGGGATCAACAGATCAAGTAAAGGTTTTTTTGAGGACAGGAGAGACATGGTTGTGTGTGTGGGCAATAGGGAAACAGCCAGTAGACAGGGAGATACTGAAGATTGGTGAGAGAGTAAGTC
Organism: Vombatus ursinus; assembly: GCF_900497805.2. NCBI lineage: Eukaryota > Metazoa > Chordata > Mammalia > Diprotodontia > Vombatidae > Vombatus > Vombatus ursinus. The sequence continues at coordinate 16,936,892 of NW_020940358.1, forward strand.
TAATAGAGGGGGCAATCTGCTGAAGGCAACGAGGCATAATGGGTCATTTGTGTTTGTAGAGGTGTGTGCTTTGACTATGAAAAGGGCTACCTCTTCATATGAGACAAAGGTGAAGGAGATAGTTGAGAGAGACATCTGAGTGATGTGAGATGAGAAAGAGAAGAAAGCTCTGAGCAAATGGCTCAATCTTTTCAGTAAAACATAAGGAAAGGTTCTAAGCTGCTTTTCAGTTGTTTCATTAAAGATTTCCTCTATGCTATTTGAGATTGCTGTTTGTTCTATCTTCTCGATAATAGTCAGTCACTAGCTAACTGCTTTGACTACAGCCTAGGGAATACATTTGGAATCCCTTCTCCTTTCAGTTTCTACACTAGTAGTTTCTAAGCAGTAATGACTTGGGAAAATCTCTTTACCTCTCTGACCCTCAGTTTCTTCATCTATAAAACAGGAATCATAATGCCTGCCCCAGTTACCTCATAGAGTTTCTGTAAGAACAACACTTTTAAAGCTGTAAAACATAAGCCATTCTTCCTAAAACTGCCAAGAAAATAAATCTTCCATATGCATTGAGCTGGCCACGTCATCTCTCTGCTCAAGAACCTTTGATGGTTCCTTGGCGCCATTTATCATTCAGGGACCTCTGCAGTCTGGCACCATGGGACCTTTCTGGTCTTATTCCCCTCCACATAGTCTATGTTGCAGCCAGGTTTGCCTCTTCTGTATCCCTTAAACATGTACCACATGCAGTCAGTAATCCTTTGCTCACCATATAGCCTGGAACGTCTTCTCTACGTCTCTTTGCTAGGTGAATTCTACCTCTTTGACATCTCTCAAATTTGTCCCCTTCTTTCTACTCTTCTGTTGTTACAATCGTCTTAGTTTAGTCCTTTATTACTTCATTATGTTCATTTCCAAACCATTCTGCTTATACTCTAGTCATTGACCAGATGCTTTTTACCCTCCTCCCAGTATAACCTTGAACTCTGACCCTAGGACTATACCTTAGGCTATGAGAGGAGAGTTGTAGTCTTTTCTTGCCCAGAATGAGGTTTCCATGCTGCTTTCCAGCTATTTCCAAACAATGGGACTGTGTGCACACCTCCTTTATGTGTTACCTTTCCCAAACAGAATGTAACCCCTTAAGGGCAAGGACTGTTTTGCTTTCTTGTATATATATTTCTAGCACTTAGCACATCATTAGGCACATAGTGTGTATTTGATAAGTATTTTTTCATTCATTTATAATTCCCCTTTTACCTAGATTGTTGCAATAGCATGTTAATTGGTCTCAATGAAGATAGGCTCTTCCATCTCCAATTTATCTTCTACACAGTTGCCGAATTGATACATTTAGGTCTGACTACGTCAGTTGTCTGCTCAAAGAGCTTCAGTGGCTCCCTAATACCTTTAGGTTAAAATTATGGGCATTAAAAGCATTTGCAATTTAGCTCCAGTGTATCTTTCCATGCTGATTATACATAGCTTCCCCTCACACCCTCTATCCACCAGCCAAACTGGTCTGCTTGTTTTCTGTACAGGACATTCCGTCTATCAATTAATGCCTCTGTACTGAATGTTCCCAGGACTGGAATTACTCTGCCTCAGTTTGGAATGCCTTTCCTTTTCAACTGAAGTGCTACCTCCTTCAAAACACATTTCCCGACTGCCCCCTGATTTTTGGATTTTTTAAAAGCAAAACCTGTGTTTGAGAGATAGTATGGCCAAGAGAGCTAGCCTGAGTCTGGATATCTAGGTTCGTGTCCTACCTCAGACATGTGCTGACTGTGTGATCTTGGCAAGCCACCCAATCTCTCAGTGCCCCAGATATCTTTCTAAGATGATAAGCTTCAGAGAGTGTTGTGATTGAAATCAGAATATCTAAGCCCTAAAAGTTTCTGGCTTCTCTCCCCACTCCTCCCCCCCACCCCCCCCCACCCCCCCCAAAAAAGACCTCTGCTGTTTGGATTCTGGTGCTCGTTCAACAATGCTACTCGATGCCATAGATTTGGCGTGAGATACAAAAAACATGAAATGTTCACAACAGCATTTGGGGAAAATGACAATTTTGAACCTCAACCATGATGACAGTTGCAGAGAAGGTCATAAGTGAGCAGCTGAAGCTAGCTATGATTCAAGAACTCTGACCTGAATCTCACTGGAATGGATTTCTGGCCTTGACATTTTTTCCCCTTGAAGGTTTTGAGCTATTAAACTTTTCTTTCAGTTCTGTGCTTTTCAGATGACTGCTACCTCAGTAACTGAAACATCAGTTTTAACCTCTAACAAGACACCTGGTACATATACGCATAATAATGAACCTGGTGTATGCCAGAAATGGTTCCTTATTTGTAAATGGTGCACCTCCATTGTGACTGTCAAGAGACACAGTGGGTTCATGTGCTTATCTATGAGTCACTTTGAGAATCAATTTGAAGATGAATGAAATTTGGGAACCAAACTATGAACCATGTCATTTTAATTGGATTTTAAAAACTTTAGGTTCTGGGAAATAGTTGGCTGTCATCATTCAATTTCTTGGTAATTATCTTGGTTTGGCAATGTCCAGTTTCCCTTCTGGGGAGAAGTCTGTACTGGTATGGATTGGAAAAAGCATATGACCTGAGGTCAGGTCCTCTTATTCACTTACCACTCAGCAATCTTGGGCAATCTTCATTACTCTGAGTCTCAGTTTCTTTAGCTTTAAAATGGGGATAATAATCCCCACTCTTCTTATGTCACAGGACTATCATGGAAATGCAATATAAATGACAACTATTGAAAATACTAGGACAGTTAGCTAGTACAATAAGTAGGGTACTGGGTCTGAAGTTAGGAAGACTCATCTTCCTGAGTTCAAATCTGGCCTCAGACAGTAACTGTGTGATCCTAGGCAAGTCACTTAACCCGGTTTGCCCCAGAAGGAAATGGCAAACCACTCCAGTATCTTTGCTGAGAAAACCCCAAATGGGGTCACAAAGAGTCAGACACAACTGAAAATGACTGAACAACAAAAATAACATTAAAAATACTGCTAATAACATCATCCCCACTGGGGCCCCATGCACAATTTGGATGGCAGGGAGCCCCCATGATTCTTGCCTATGTTCTTGTCTGATCTTTTCCTTTGGCTGACCATGAGGATTTAGGTAAGTAATTTACATCTTTGTGTTTCCATTTTGTCAATTTTACCATGGGTGGGGAATGCCAAATGGAGATAGACAAAATGCTTTTCCTCCCTTAATTTTAATGTTTTATTTTTTCCCTAATTACACGTAAAAACAATTTTAACCTTAATTTATGATAATTTTGAGGTCTAAATTCTCTCCTCTCCCCCTTCTTCCTCTCCTCCCTCACTAAGAAGGCAAGCAATTTGATAAAGGTTATACATGTGCACTCATGCAAAACTTATTTCTATATTAGTCATGTTGTAAAAGAAAACACAGTCAAAAAAGACCCCAAGGAAAATAAAGAAAGTAAAAAAACAAAACAAAACAGTATGCTTTGATTAAAAAAATACTTGTTGATGGACATCTTGGATAAGGCCAAGTTTTTATGGTTTTCTGGATGAACTGAGGATTGATTGGCAAATAATCATTCAGACTGTAAATGGTCATTCTATTGTTGAAATCAACTTCCTCTCCCCCACAAGCATTCCATGTTTACATCTGCCTTCCTACCTAAATGAGTTCTGTTTCTTTGTCCCTTCTTTCTCTACAATTCCCTCCCCCCCAAAAAAGCCAAACCAAACCAAACAAAACAAAACAACAACAACAGCAACAATAACAACAACAAAAACCCCTTCACTGTGGAAGCTCATGCCATCTTTGGGATTCACACACCGGAAGTAATTTCTTCCCCTGCAACCTCTTCTTCTGATTAGTCAATTTGTCCCAGAATTTCCATTTTAAGGAGAAGATTCAGACCTGGCATGTCTTCATTCCTCTTCAGGCTTCGCTCATGACTTTCCCAGTCCTTCTCTAAAATACCTCCTTCAAAAGGTATCTTCATCTTTTTCCTACCTTCCCATTTCAATTCTTTTTTATGTCTTGTTTTCCACTATTAGAATGCAAGCTCCTTGAGAGCAGGGGCTGTCTTGCTTTCTGCTTGCATTTCTAGTGCTTAGCACACTGCCTGGCATATATTAGGTGCTTAATAAATGCTAACTGACTGGACCTTCTGGGGGGCCTTTCTTTCTCTTTTCCATATTCTTTAGTTTTATCCATTCTTTTAGGCCCTAGTTCAAGTCTTATTTCTTTTGAAAAACACCTCCCTGACCATTCCAGCCCTTGTCCTTTTCTCTCCTCTGTGTTTCTACTATTTTTATTCTTTACCATGAAATGTAGCCCTTATTTATATATTGTTTTAACTTTGCTTTGTCTGCACTGTTGTATCTACCCAATTAAAATGTAAGCTCTCTGAAAGCAGGGGCCACCCTCTCATACTTCTCTTGGGCTGTTGTTGTTTAGTCGTTTTTCAGTTGTTCTGACTCTTCATGACCCCTTTTGCGGTTATCCAGAGATACTGCAATGGTTTGCTATTTCCTTCTCCAGCTCATTTTGCAGATGAATAAACTGAGGCAAAGAGGGTTGAGTGACTTGCCCAGGGTCACACAACTAGTAAGAGTCTGAGGCCAGATTTGAACTTGGGTCTTCCTGACTCCAGGCCCCAGTGCTCTATCTACTACATCACCTACCTGCCTGTACCCATTACTAATTCAGTATCTTGTACACAGTATGAATACTTGATCATTTCAGAAGTTATTACTGATTACTCTGCTTGCTGACAGGTTATGTTATAGCTGGAAAGGACCTTAAAGACCATAAGCTCCAACTTCCTTCTTTTACAGATGAGGAAACTGAGAAGTTAACTGATTTGTCCAGGATCACTCAAATGATTGGTGAGAGAGCCAGGTTGACAATCTATGTTTTTAAAATTCTGGCTCAATGTTTCTTTTACCATAACATCAGACCCAAACATGATTGAATTGGTGAAACCATGTAGATATAGACTTGAAAGAACTTTCCTCGGTATTTCCATAAAAGATGTTATACAGACAATGTCAAATTGAAAAAAAAAATCAATGACCAATATCGTATTTTATAATCACAACCTAGGTTAGACAGAGGATTTTGACTTTAAGGTAGATACAGTTTGGGGACTTAGAGAAATGATTATTAATAACCAGTGATTTGGGGAGATCAGAGTTTCCCCTTTTTCTGTAGTTCTCATTTCAAAGTTTGGTCCTTTGAAGGACATTGACTTGACTCTCTTCAATCTTGATCAGACCCCACCCAACTTTACAAGCAGTTTAATCCCACTGTGTTCTACTAAGGTTGGGTGGAGCTAAATTTTTTGATTAGATTGGAAGACTGGGGATAATTTAGAAGTAAATTACATAATTAAAGTTCATTAGAATAGGTCCAACCTCTCGTTGTAATATTCATTCTCTCATTAATTGTTAACCAATCAGAATTGATAGTCCCCCTCAGGAGTGTTGTTCCAAGGGCATATAAGCTGGAAACCTGTTGCCATGATTGTCTTTGGCATTCATCTCTTTTATTAATAACATTGTAGTCTTATTAATAAAATTATTAAATCACCCAGAAACTATGTCTCTCCAACTTTTTAAATGTTATAGGACCATTGTCCCTATTAAGAGTAGAGTAGTTGTGAGTAATTCATGGAAACCACTAGGGTGAAATGGTGATGGTGACTACATTACTCTGTACAAAAAGCCAAGAAATCTGTAATTACGTGGCACACTTTCATGTAAAATACATGGTTGCAGAGACAATACTGCTGACAGTTGCTACCATAAGGCTGGAAAACTGCAAAGTGTATGAGAATTAGTCGTGGAATCACTGAGATTTCTCTCAGGTGATCCAGCCTCATGCTATGCTATGACCTCTGAAGTGCCTTTTATTGCAACACATTCTACAAAGTTAGTATGACAAATTATTAATGAAAGCTTGAAAACCTGCTAAAACCTTATTAAGAAAGATACATAAGAATGCAAAAATTGGCAAAAATAATTAAAAGTGAGAAAACTCACTGCTTGGGGGATTGTGGAGATATAGGCAGATTCATTCACTGTTGGTGGAAGGGCAAATGAATCTTTTTTGAAGAGCAATCTGGCAGTAGGCAGAGGTTATATAAATAATCATCCCTTTTGTCTCAATAATTTTATTTTTGGGAATATAACCTGAAAGTATTATAATAAACAACAAAGATTTTCATGGTAGAACATGTAATTTGCATACCACTCCCCCAGCCAAATCCCAACTACCTAAATGTCCAATAATTAGGAAATGGTTGAATAAATGATTTTACATTAATGTATTAGAATGCTGTAATTCTATCAAGACTAACAAGTATGAAGACTATAAAGAAATCTGGAAATAAATTTATTAAGTAAGTCAAAGTAAAAAAAAGCAACAACAACAGTAACTATAACAATATGAAAAGAAAAGAAAATGAGAAAGAATAGACAAAGGATCCTGATGGGGACTTGACAGAGTGACTGAAATATTCTATTTCTTTATAGATTGAAATACATTTTATCTATCTTAAATATGTTTTTTGATATTGTTTGAAGAATAGTAAAATGAGTGCTGGACTCAGAGATCCAACTTTGACACTCACTGGTATTTTCATCATAGGCGTGTCATTTTCCCCCTGTGGGCCTTAGTTTCCTTGTCTTTAAAATGAATCCACTAATAATGTACTACCTATATTACCTCATTGTGTGGTCAATGAGAAAAGTGCTTTAGAAGCTTTAAAATGCAATAGAAATGGGAGCCATTGTTATTTTAATTGCCATGCTTTTAAGATTTTCATGCCTGACAACATACAGCTAGGGTTTTGCTGCAACTAGCTCTGACTCTTGGGAACTGATTGTTAAATTTTCAGTGTCAGCACTTATACTTTGGAAATTGGTTGGAAATTGGTAAATGCTACAAATCAGGGCTTTATTTATTGTTTTGTTGACTGCCTAGACTTACAAAGGTGATGGAGAAAATATTAATAATTATGATTAAACTTAAAAGTGTATCTTACATATTTCTTTTTGGAGAGGATGGTTACACATTTATCAGTACACCATTGATACAAGTAACCACTGAAAGAACTAAGTTAAAAAACTATCCATATAAACTGTTCCAAACTCCTAACCTAAAATATCCCTTGTAAAGATTAGCTAATGCAAATAAAATTGAAGTGGGGGGAGAGAAGGGAAGATTGCTTTTATATTTCCATTTTTTCATATAAACATGATTTCTTCCTTCTTTCTTACCAATCTTGGTAACAAACCTCTGTCCTTAGACCTCATTTAGTGCTTTGTTTTAAGATCTTTGAATCATAGGTTTTGAGTTGAGGAGTAAATCGAATACACTTGGGCATTAGAATGAGACAGTATCATATATTACACTATTTCTGTCTTGTCCCATTACTAGCCTCTGAGCATAATAAGATCAGGAATAAAGTCTTTTTTTTTTTTTTTTTTCGAGGCAATTGGGGTTAAGTGTATTAGTATTTTAGTATAAATATATTAGTTGAGTGTATTAACCCAGGGTCACACAGCTAGCAAGTGTCAAGTGTCTGGTCTGAGACCACATTTGAACTCAGGTCCTTCTGTCTCCAGGGCCGGTGCTCTAGCCTTGCCACTTAGCTGCCCCCAGGAATAAAGTCTTATCTAAACTTTGTCTCTCCCTTAGGGCAGAGCACAGTGCTCTAAAAGGGGCAGATGCTTTAGTAAATGTTATTGAATTGAATGGGACTGAAACAGGATTGAGTCACAGAATGGTAGCAGGACACCTTCGTTTAGATTTCTGTCCTCTAAAAGTGATAGGGCCAGCATGACAGTGACTGGAACATTTTGGTGGGACTCTGTTTCAGAGGGTTATCCATGAGGGGAAATGGAATATTGAGAAGGACACCGGGCTTGGAATCATAGGTTTGCGTCCTGACTCTGACACTTACTGGTTAGGTATAAGAAAATGGGCAAGTTAGTACATTTTTCTGAGCCTCAGTTTCCTCATCTGTAAAATGAGCATAATCATATTTTAATTACCTCTTTTATGGGGCTGTTGTGAAGAAAGCACTTTGTAAAATTTAGGGTTAGAAGTACAGGTGTGCTAGAACTAGCTAATAGAGATTTGATGGTTAAATTTTCAGTGTATTTATTTACATCTCAGAAATTGGCTAATGCTATAAATCAGAGCTTGATTTCTTGTTTTGTTGATTATCTAGACTTAAGAAAGTGTTGGAGAAAATGCTAATAATGCAGATTAAACTTAAAATTATGTCTTGTTTTGGGCAGAGCTGGTTGTTAAACATTTATCAACAGACCTCAGAAATTGAAGCTCAGAGCTCAAGAGTTCAAGACGACCCAGCAGTAAATGTCTGATATAAGATTTGAAGCAAGGATGTTTAACTCCTAATCCATTGTAGTTTTCAATCAAGCTAGCACTTATTAATCAGTCAGTCAATAAATATTTATTAATTATGAAGTATGTGCCAGGAATTTTGCTAGGTGCTGGGATTACAAAAAGCAGTCCTTGCACTCAGAGATTTTATAATCTAATGGGGAGAGACAACAAGCAAACAAATATGTACAGAATTGGAAATAATTAACTGAGGGAAGGCACTGGAATTAAGAAGGGTTGGGGAAGGTTTCCTGTAGAAAATGGAATTTTATTTTTTTATATCTATTTATTTTTTTGCTAGGCAATGGGGTTAAGTGACTTGCCCAGGATCACATAGCCAGTGTCAAATGTCTGAGGGCGGATTTGAACTCAGGTCCTCCTGACTCTAGGGCCAGTGCTCTATCCACTTTGCCACCTAACTGCCCCTAAAGATGGAATTTTAAAGGGACTTAAAGGAAGTCAGAGAGGTCAGTAGTCAGTGTGGAAGAGGGAGAGCATTCCAGGTATGGGGGACAGTCAAAGAGAATGTCCAGAGGAGAGAAATCGAGTGTCTTGTTTATGGAACAGCCAGGTGTCACTGGATTGAAGAGTATCAGGGAATAAGGTATAAGAAGACTGAAAAGGAGTTGGGAGTAGGGCAGGGTTGGTTATGAAAAGCTTTGAATACCAGAGGATTTGTATTTGATCCTAGAAGCAATAGGGAGTCACTGGAGTTTATTATATGGGTGTGTGTGAGACATGGTAGGAGTTTGTTGAATGAATGTGTATGTGCTATGGTAGGACTTCCTCATTAAGCAACTTGAGCAGCTAGATGGTGTAATGGATAGAGCACTGGGCTTGGAATCAGAAAGAAATTAAAATTTGGCCTCAGACACTTATTAGCTGTGTGACCCTGGGCAAGTCACTTAACTGTGCTTGTTTCAGTTCCTCATCTGTAAAATGAGTTGGAGAAAGAAATGGCAAACCACACCAATATCTCTTCCAAGAAACCTGCCCCCCCCATAGGGTCATGAAGAGTTGGACACAACTGAAATGACTGAACAGAAAAATAGGTTGGACACCACGCAAAGGAGCTTACATTCTGTAGGGGAGGCAACAAATACAAGAATACGTCTATTTAAAAAAATAAAAGGTAATTTTTAGAGGGAGGCATTAGTAGCCTTTTGTTCATCCAATGACTTTTTTTTTAATTCCTTATACTCATAATTTCTTTATTTTATTTTTAAAAATTTATTTATTTTTAGTTTTCAACATTCACTTCCACAAGATTTTGAATTCCAAAGTTTCTCCCCATCTCGTCCCTCCCCCCACCCCAGGATGGCATGCATTCTGAATACCGCTTTCCCTAATCTGCCCTCCCTTCTATCTCTCCCCCCCTTCTCTGATCCCCTTCCCCTTCTATTTTCCTGTAGGGCAGGATAGATTTCTGTACCCCATTTCCTGTATTTCTTATTTCCCAGTTTCATGTGAAAACAATTTTTTTTAACATGTGTTTTTAAAACTTTGGGTTCCAAATTTTCTCCCTTCCTCCCTCCCCATCCACCCTCATTGAAAAGGCAAGCAACTTGATACAGCTTATACATATGTAGTTATGCAAAACACTTCCATAGTAGTTATGTTACAAAAAACTAACTCTATTTTCCTTAATTCTATCCTGCCCCCCATTTATTCTATTCTCTCTTTTGACCCTGTGTCTCCTCAGAAGTGTTTGCTTCTGATCACCTCCTCCCCCAATCTGCCCTCCCATCCAATGACTTTTAAGGATTTTTAAAATGATCAAGGACTTCTCTATTTAGTCTAATGACTTTGAGTGATTGATTAACAGTAGAAGTATAAACACTAGAGATATTAAAGCTTCCCTCACACCTACTTCATACCTCCTATTTGGTACAACAATGGAGATGTACCTTTGATTAAAGTATCTAGGCATAGCATTATTAGTTACTATAAGTGGAAGGGGATCTGATTGATTGGCTCAATCAATCTTCATCTTTACACATTCATTTTAATAGACTTTTATTTAACAAAGGACCTATGAAAGAAGACAATATCTGCATACAGAGAAAGGACCGATAAGTAGAAGTATATATAGAATGATTTTACATATATATGCATATTTGTGTCCAATGGTAGCCATCTCTAGGGCAGGGGAGGGAGAGGAAAAAAGGAAAAAAAATTACATGATAACTTCATTATATGTTTAAAAGAAATAGCAAATTGTACGCAATAGATTTTCAGTTTCATGTGCAATCATCTTTTAAAAATTATATTATACTATAGAAATGCTTGTTTTATTCCATAAATTAAAAATTAAATAAATAAAAATAGACTTATTAACACCTTCTGCACATATAATACTGCAGTAGGTAACTGCTAAGGGACAAACTTTAGATAAGATATAAGTCTTGCTATTATTGATCATGCAGTCTAGAAGGTATATAAAGCACAGATACCTAGAATGCATTAAAGTTGTATAAACAAAGTTCTCCTTGAGGTCCAAGGTCAAAACCAGGACTATTTGGGATGATTAGTGAAGGTTTCATGGAGGTAACAGTATTTGAGTTGGGCTTTTAAAATGGAATGGATTGAATGAAGAAATGAATGAAAAACATTTTTCAGCACCATGTGCCAAGCACTGTGCTAAAGAACATAGGTACAAAAAGGAAACAGTTTCTGCCCTCAAGAAGCTTACATTCTAATGGGAGAGACAGCACATATAGGGGAGGAGTGGCTAGGGAAGGGAATTAGGGTGTGGAGGGGTCACAGAAGCAGTGGGTAGAACAATGAGCAGTCCAGCAACATGCCTTTTCCAGAGGCAGTGGTTGAGGAGATGTGATTACAGTTCTCAGAGAAAGAGGTGGAAGGTAGTGCACAAAGACGAATGTGTTATTTTTATAGATCTTACACCTCCTTTTAGATTATAAGCTTCTTAACTTCAAGGCCTATGTCTCGTTCTATTCTGTGTCCCCCACAGAGCCCAGTCAAAAGGTCTCACATACATTAGATGTTCAGTACATATTGATTGATTAAATAATAATGACTTATGCTTTAAAAAATACCTTATAATACATCTAATTCATTTTGTAGCTTCAGTCTAGATGATGTGTCTCTGCATCTTAATTTTTCCACAGGTTGAACTCTGCCTTCCTGTCCAGGAAATTAAAATTGTGTCTTTACTTTATTTCCCTCTGACTTTCAATGAACAGCCTAATAAATGCATGGCTGAGGAGGATGGATTAGAGGGTATGAGGCTAGTAAAACCTTGCTCTGCTGTCATTCTGGGAAAGAGAAAATTTGGGTTCAAAATGAATGGTGGCAGATGGTGGAGGGAGTGTGTGTGTGTGTGTGTGTGTGTGTGTGTATGGCTTGGTAAATCAGTAATACTGCTCTTTTTCTAAGGAACTCCAATGGGCTTCTGCAATAGCTAAGGATATTGTTTTTGCTTGCTTGCTGAAAGAAAAGTAATCACTTTCACTTGGAGAGTGTAGTTGTTTGTTGTTGTTCAGTCGTTTTCAATTGTGTCCAACTCTTTGTGACACCATTTAGGGTTTTCTTGACAAAAATACTGTAGCAGTTTGCCGTTTCCCTCTCCAGCTCATTTTATAGATGAGGAAACTGAGGCAAACAGGGTTAAGTGACTTGCCCAGGGTCACACAACTAGTAAGTGTCTGAGGGCAGATTTGAACTCACGAAAATGAGGCTTCCTGACTCCAGGCCAGGTGCTCTTTGCACTATGGTGCCACCTAGCAGCCTAAGAGAGTGCTGTATCCCTTTAAAGAAAATTTCATTAAATATTACAAAATTGCAGAAAGTCATTGCTGGATGAGGTCTCAGTATATTCTGTATATACTTAACATATATGTACATAGTGTCTCCTATGTTAAAAGCTCTTAGAGGTCAGGGCTGTTTCTTTCTTTCTTCCTTCCTTCCTTTTTTTTTTTTTGTCTTTGTACCCAGTGCTTAGCACAATGACTGTGCATATAGGAGATTCTTAATAAATGCTTGTTGATCAATTGATTCTATTTGATTCTGCTCCACCATAATCATGGATACAACTAAATGACCCTGTGACTCTTTTGAGACTTTGTTCTATTTCTATATTGACTGGACAACTACAATCTGCAGCTATGTAGGCCTTTGCTCCAGACTGTCCTTAACTTTGCCTTGACATTAGTCTGTTTGACCTGAGAAATTTCAGAAGCAAGAGCCTCCTTAATCATTCTGAACCTTTCTTGAGTAATTGCTGGAACCCTGGCATTTAATATGTGTGCCTTCCTAATTAAACTCAAATACAGAATGCATATGAGAAAAAGAATGGAACTTATTTGTCTCAAATAGTGAACAAGTACAAGATGGATCATTTCTTTTTTCTTTTTTTCTAATAAGCCACAGGTTTTATTGCACTGTGGGGTGGGAAGTTTGATCTCAAAAACAATGTTCCATTTAAAACTCTGTTCATACAGAAATTGCCATTATAACCACATTGTTCAAAATATCTTTAGTGCTGCAAGACTCACATGGTAAACACTTAACTCCTACTCTTGTTCTGTAATGTACATTCAATGGAAAATAAAAAGGCATTAACAAGTACTTCATTTAGGAAGATATGTAGGTAACAGGAATGAATACTGAGGTACTACAATAATTTGATGACAGTTATGACAACTTAATTGGCATTGCTTTTTGAGTGGGACAACCTTATTATATGAAAGTGCTTTCAATGCATAGTTACATACATAAATATATACACATATTTATGTGTGTATATATGTATATATACTTATACATGCACATATATAGACATGCATACATACATATACATACACACACACACACACACACACACACACACACACACATATATATATATATATATATATATATATACTGCCATGTCACAATAGGTGTGTTAAAGGCAGGTTAGGTGTACAAAACACAAGAACTTTAGGAACTGCAATCAAGTGCAATTCTAAGTAATACTGAATGAACTTGAGCATCTGACCAGTGACCAATATTTTCAAGGAATTCAATTAGCTAACCTTTGCAGTTTTCTGAGCTATTCATATTGACTATCATATTCATCTTAGTTCTACAAGGGATGCATATAATACCATTTATTTTGGCTAAAATGTGATGTGAAGGCATTCTTAGGGTTCAACATATCACTACCAGGATGAAACAGTCTAATGGCAATCACTATTAGGTTGCTTAAATTACTGACATCTTTTTTTTTTTCCTGGGAAGGTATGGTAAAGGACAAAATCTAACAGTATTTCAACTGATGTAGCTGCAGAAATGGAAGCCACTTCCACATGGCACTTCCCTGGCATTTTATAAAGGTCTTCCTTCAAGTTTGTCTCCCAATTTCTGTCCAAGTGTTGAATGATCCATAATATCTTCCAAGCCATTTACCAGCCACTTGTGTTTAATACCTGTAAATTTCTTTGTAATGGCATCTTTAGAACTAGCAAAAATCTCTTGCTTTTTAAAGGTGTACCTTCAGAACATAAAAACTAGGTCTTCTTTCTTGGACTTTTTTGTCTTGTATATGGCATCATACAAAGCATATTGGCAATCATTCAGAAGTAGCAACTTCACAAAAGATGTGTGGGGGTCCTCTATAGTATCACCAGAGTCACCCACCAAGATCTGCTTCTCTTCCTCTGCAATTATTTGTTTTCTGTCATCGCTTAAACAGAAGAGAACTGCTTTCTTTCTCTTTTTGATCTCATGTAGAAGATTTCCTTGCTTTCATGTCATTAAAAGTTTTGATTACTTCATCATTCACAGTTACTCCAGAAGCCATGGTTCCCCAGGAGAGTAAAGACTGAAGCAGCAGATCCTCACTCAGTGGCACTGGGGCGTGTGCGGCATCTTTTGTGAATTTTTCTGCCTGTACATCACCTCCCAGTTGTTACACGGAATAATTCTTTATCCTCATCCCCCTTTAGTGACAAATTTATTGAGAACAATTGGACTGCATGTTCCATGTAAATCAACAGAAGAATATGGCAAGCATGAAAGCTAATGGTAACTTAAATGCAGCAATCTTAGATAACATTAAGAGAAGCAGAGTATCCACAGCAGGGAAGCTCATTGTCATGGTGCTCTTTACCTTGGTCAGACCACATCTAGAGCAGTGTATTTGGTTCATTTTAGAAAGAATACTGATAACTGGAGCTATTCCAGAGGAGGCTTATTAGGATGGAGAGAAGCCTGACAAGCCACTAGATGAGGACTGGTTGGAGGAGGTAGGGATGTTTAGCCTGGAGAAGAGAAGACTTAGAAAGGCAGGTTAACTGTGAAAGATGGATCAAATTTGTTCTGCTTGACCTCCCTAAGAGGCAGAACTAGGAGCAAGTTTTAAAAGTAAAAGGATAGGGGCAGCTAGGTGGCACAGTGGATAGAGCACTGGCCCTGAAGTCAGGAGGATCTGAGTTCAAATCTGGTCTCAGACCAAACACATGACACTTACTAGCTGTGTGACCCTGGGCAAGTCACTTAACCCCAATTGCCAAAAAAAAAAAAAGAAGTAAAAGAATGAAAAGAAAAAAAAGAAGTAAAAAGATGGCAGTTATCAGCTCAATGTTAAAAAGGAAACCCATAACATTTAGAGCTGTCTAAAAGCAGAATGAGTTACCTTGGTGATTCTAACCCTCTTTTCACCCTATTCTACTACTGTCAATCAAACAACATTTCCAATGTATCTTCTATGTATGTGCCAGACAGTATGCTAGGTGCTGGAGATACAAAGGTATAAATGATAATTTCTCTCTAAAGGGGCTTACATTGCATAGTAAAGGGGACATGGACTGACATGTATTCTAGGAATATCACCTTGGCAGTTGTATGGTGGTTGGAATGGAGAATTGAGAACCTGAGGTAGGGAGACCCATTGGGGAGCTAATGCAATAGTACAGGTGAGAGGTAAGGATTAGGGTGGCAAATTTTGTGAGTGGAGATAAAGGGGACAAACGTGAAAAATGTAGAGGTAGAATTGATTTGGATTTAGCAACTCAACTCCTTAGACAGATGGATAGCATTGAGATTGTGAACCTGGGTGATTAGGAGGATGGTGGTGCCCTTGACAGTATAAAGAAAGTTTGAAAGAATGGGGCAAAGGTTGGTTGGGGAAAAGAGTGCTGTTTTGGACGTATTGAGTTTAAAATGTCTATGGACATCCATTTGGATATGTATCCAATAGGCAGTTGGTGATGTGGGAGTAGAGCTCAGGAAACAGACCAGTGCCAGATATGTAGATCTGGGAGTCATCTGCATTTAGATGGCATTAAACTGGATAATTTTACCCTGGGCCATCACCACTCATGTTGCCTTTTGTCTTGCCACTGGACTCTGACGACTCTGGAGGAGAGAGTGAGGCTAATGACTTTGTGCAGCTCTGCCTCACTTATTCACTCACAAGTCAAGATATTACCCACTTGATGTCATTGGTCCTCTTTGAGAACGAAGGACAAATAACAACAACAATGACAAACTGGATGATTTTATCAAGAGGAAATGTATAGAGAGAAGTGAAGAAGGCCAAGGGACAAAACCTTGCGGTATATCTACTCATACCTACGGGAAGCAGTATCAATGATGATCTAACAAAGGTGATGGAGAAGGAGTGATCTGGCAGGTGACAGAGAATTTAAAAAAACATGAAAAAATATAGTAAGGAGAGAGCATTTAAGAGTCACATTCATTCCATATATTAGCTCCCTATTGCTCCTGCTTTCACAAAGAAAGGCAAGACTCCTGTCTCTGCCCTCAAGAAATTCACATGCCAATGTACTTAATGCAGTTATGCAAATACAAAATATATACAGAATAAATAGGAGATAATCTCAGATGAAGGAAGTACCAGCAATGGGGACTATGGGAAAGGTCTTTTCCAGGAGTTGGTATTTAAGCTGGCTCCTAAAGGAAGGAACCAGGAGGGAGCGGTGAGGAGGAATATTCCAGGCATAGGGATGGTGGAGGGGGACAGTCAGTGAAAAGGTACCGAGGGAAAGTGTCTCCACTTTTTTTCATCTCATTTTCATCTCTCTAAACTCTCTGCAATCTAGCTTCCAACATCATCATCAAATCAGACTCAGTAGGAGCAGTTAGATGGGAAGGAGGAGAAACAGGACAGGGCAGAGTCACAAAAGCCTAGACAGGAGAAAGTGATAAATAGGGTCAAAGGTTGCAGAGAGGTCAGGTAGGATGAGGACTGAGAAAAGCCCATTAGATTTGGCAATTAAGAGATGATTGGTAATTTTGGACAGAATTCTTTCAACTGGATGATATCGGAAGCTAGATTGAAGAGAATTTAGAATAAAGTGGGAGAAGTGGAGGTGCCTCGTTTATAGGGCTTACTTATATTTAGCAACCATTCCCATTATATCTTCTTAACCTCTAATGACTGAACACCAGGCCCAAGGCTGTTTACTAATACTCACAAATGGTGGCAGGAGTCCAGAGAGGACAGTAAATATTTGCTCCTTTCCTCTTCTCCATCTAGGGTGTATGACTGACTCTTACTTTTCTTTTGATCCCTTAGCATCCTCAGTATCTGATGGGATGTGCTAGAGGTGGTTCCTGCCAAGCTCTGAGATCTTTCATTCTGAAATCTGCGCACCAGAAAGTCTTCATTTTATATGACTTTATGATTTGTCTTTAGTGTCAAATTCATCAAACAGAATGAGAAAAATAAACAATTGAGCCTCACTAGGACTTTGTGGTTGAATGAGGCACAACACATAATTAGGGCATTACTTTGTTAAATAATGCAGTTGGTATTTTTCTAAATGGAGACTGTGATTTATGAACTGGCACATGGATTGCATTAATCTTTTAATTTCAACTACAGATAGCTCAGGGCAATTTCCCTCCATTAGGTAAAGAAAAATGCTTTTTAGAAATATTTTTAGCCACACATGGTTAGTTTTTTGAACTCTGCCTTGTTACTGACACTTCTAGGTAAATTCATGTGTATATATGTATATTATATATACATATTTATGTTTATATATATGTGTGTGTATACACACTCACATATTTGTATTTGTCAAATTTTCCTGTGGGTCTCTCTCTCATCCTTTTCTTCCACCCAGGATTAGTAGTTACAGGTTTAGAGCTTGAAGAGACCTTAAAGGTCACCAACCCTTCATTTAGCAGATGAGGAAATGGAAGCGCAGAAAGCCTGTGACTTGAGTAAAGTCAAACAGAGAGAAAACTGCAGAGCTGGAACTCAAAGCAAAGTCTTCTGACTCTAAACCCATTGCTCCTTCTTCCACATCATTCTGCCTTTCAAATCATCGTCACTTGTATGAGCTGTGTGTGTGGCCTGTGTTTATGGAGGCAAGCTAGTGTTTGCTGTTTTCTGGAGGCCATTGCATGTGAAGGTGGGCTGGAATTGGAGTCAGATCAATGGTTCAAATGTTGTCTCTACTTACTCCCTGTGTGACTTTTAAGTCAAGAACTTCCCCTCTCTGGGTTTCAGTTTCCTCATCTACAAAATGACAGAGTTGGACTAGATGATCTCTGAGATCCATTCTAGTCCTGAAGCTATGATGCTATGAAATCAATCAATCAAGAACCGCTTACTGAGCTCCTATTATGTGCCAGGCACTGCCCTAGATGCTAGAGATACAAGAATAAATATGAAACAATTTGTCTTCAAGGGTCTTACATTCTATTGGAAGAGACAAGGTGTTATATTTAAATATGTACAAAATATATACAAGGAAATACAAGGTAATTTTGTGAGGGAGGACACTAGTAGTTGTATAGAATGGGAAAAAACTAAGTTTTGAAGGAAATGTGGGATTCTAAGATATGGAGATGAGAAGGGAATTTATTATAGGCATGGGAGTGGCCTGTACAAAGGTGTGGAGATGAGAGATGGAGGGTTGTGTTCCAGGTGCAGCAAGAAGGTCATTTTGACTGGACTGTAGCATGTGGAAAGGGGAATAATAATAAAGTTGGAAAGGTAGGTTAAGATCAGCTTGTGGAGAGCTTTAAGAAGCAAACAGAGGAATTTATATTTTATTCTAGAGATAATAAGGAGCCATTGGAGTTTATTGATTAGGGGAATGATATAGTTGAACCTATACTGTAGGGCAACCACTTTGGCAACTGCATGCAGGCTAGATTGGAGTGGGGAAAGACTTATGGCTGGGAGACAAATTAGAAGGTTATTGCAATAGTCTAGGTGAGAGGTAATGAGGACCTGAACTAGGATGGTGACAAAGTTTTTAAGGAGAAGAATACAGATGGGAGAGATGTTATGAGGTAGAAATGATAAGACATGGCAACTGATTGGTTAGAGGAGCAAGAGAGAGTGAAGAGACCATTAAAGCACTGGTAGTGTGAACCTGGGTGCCTGGAGGAATGGTGCTGCCCTCTATAGAAATGTGGATAGTGAAGCAGGGAAGGGTTGTGGATGTTTACATCTGAGATTTTGATTCCCTAAAAAAGCACCTCATTTATCCCAGCAGAGAGGAATAAAATGTCTTGTTGATGATTTAGGGTTTCAATTAATTTATAATTTCCCTAAATATGAATTCCTAGGTAACGATGGTTTCATAGGAAGAAGCTCTCAGGCAGTTAGTTAATTAGGGAAAAAAATCCTCTTTCAGCCTGCCTACCAGCCAGTTAAAATTCCTTTCCCCCCCTTTCATTTAAACTTAAATGAACAGCAGATTGCTTTGAGGAAAGGATTTTGTCATCTTTCTTAATTGGGAGAGGAGGGTGAAGATTCATTGGCTGGATATGTAACATTATACTCATGTACCTCTGAGAGAAGGAGCGGAAAAGCCTGCCGGGCTCAGCCAAGGTCAACCAAAAAGACAGGGGTGGCAGGAAGGCTCTTAATCACCCACAGAAGAGTCTGCTCTTCCTCAGGGAATAGGCCTAACCTTGGGACTGGGAGGCCTGCTCTAGTTACAGGAGCACAGGATGAGGGATTCCAGAATGAGAAGGGATTAGCTAGTCCAGGGGTTCTTAACCTGGGATTGCTCAACTTGTTTAAAAAAAATTGATAACTGTATTTAAATTTAATTGGTTTCTTTTGTAATCTTACATATTTTATTTTACACATTTAAAAATGTTATTTCAAGGATGTGTCATTTTACCTAAGGGGTCCATTACACAAAAAGCTGAAGAACCCTTTATTTGGTCCTATCTCCTCGTTTTAGAAATGAGGAAAATGAGACCCAGAAAAGGGAAGTAACTTGCTTCAAGTCACATAGCTTTAAAGTCATAGAGTCTGACTTTGAACCTAGCTCACTTTACGTTCAGTGCTCTTTCCACAACTGCTTTGAGCAAAGCTTTTATGAACACTTCTTCCAGTTTTCTTTTCAACAGATTATGGCATTGTGTCTCCCAATGTAATAATTTTTCACAAAGATCAAGTAGGTTTGATATGTATTTACTGATAACTGCTATGCTATATTTCATCTCACTAAAAATGATATTTGTATGTACTTATAAATACATGAATAATTATACAAATGATACATATTTTTCTTAAAACTTTTTGTCTTTTGTTTTTTATATCATCTTGATTTCCATACATATATGTATCTATGCCTTTTTCTCCCTAGAGTCATTTCTTGTAACAAAAGATGAGAGAGACAACAAGAGACAGAGACAGAGGCAGAGAGAGACACAGAGGGACACAGAAACAGAGAGAGAGAGAGAGAGAGAGAGAGAGAGAGAGAGAGAGAGAGA
>NW_020940358.1:16957042-16981987 GCF_900497805.2 Vombatus ursinus
AGAGAGAGAGAGAGAGAGAGAGAGAGAGAGAGAGAGAGAGAGAGAAGCAGTTTATGGAAACTAACCAACCAATCACCAAAGTCTAACCAGTGCAGGCAATGTGTTACAACCATAATCACCACCTTTGCAAAAAAGAGAGAGGAGGTGCATTTTCTCCTCTCTACTTTAGGGCTAGCCTTGAGCCTTATAATTACATGAAGTTCAGTTGCATTTTTCTATTCAACAATGCAACAACATTTGTTAAGTGTCTACTATGGACAAGGCCCTCTGCTTAGTGCTGGAGCTACAAAGATAGGATACAGACTGTTCTCAAGGTGCTTATGTTCAAAGGGGGAGAGAAAGGACATATTTACAAGTAACTACTGGTGAGAGTGGTGGGAAGAATTGTCCAGGCAAAGTGCCATGAGCAGCTTGAAGAGGGAGATAAGTTTTAGTTTGGAGGGAAGGAGAGGAAGGATAATTCTGGGATGACTCATATGTTACCCAGTCAGTCAAAAATAATTTATTAAGTGCCTATTGTGTGCCAGGCACTGGGCTAAATAAGTGTTAGAGACACAGAGAAAGTTAAAAAAACAACTCCTCAAGGAGGTTGCACTTTTCATTTACTCTGTTTGCATTTTGTGTGTGTCTATTTATTTACATTTATCTCCCCTAGTAGAATGTCTGAAGTAGAATCTTCCCCCCCAAACTCTCCCTTTTTCTGAGGTTCCCTATTCAAGGAAGCCACCATCTTCTCAGTCATATAGGCTTGTATCTGGACTCCTCATTCTCATTCCTTCCACATAACTCATTATCTGTTGCAAAGTATTGTCATTTCTACCTTCACTGCAGTTGTTGTATACATTCTTTTATCACGATTCACACAACTGCCACCCTAGTGTAGGTCCTCATCACCTCATTCTTTAACTGCTGCAAGACTAGAGTCTCGGATCTCTGCTTACTCCTCCTCTCAGCTGCCAAAGTGATTTTCCTAAAGCAAAGATCTGTCCATGTTACCCCTCTCCTCCAATTTAAAAAGTGACTCCCTCCCACCTCTAGGAATTTAAAGACCTTCACAACCTGGTCCTTTCTACCTTTCCAATCTTCTTACACTTTACTCTTTGATTCAGTTACAGTGGTGTGCTTGCTGTCTCTTGGATGTCTACTGATTTCCAAGCCTTTGCCTCGATTGTTCCTTGTGCTTGGAATGCTCTTTTTCCTCATTTTCTCCTTCTGGCTTCCTTCAAGAGTCAGCTCAACCCACCTTCCACAAAAGGCTGTTCTCAGTACTCTTTCCCCCATCCTCAGTGTTTGCTCTCTCAGATTACCTTCCAGCTACATTCTACGCCTATATCTTGTATGTACAATTTTATGCATATTGTCTCCCCCATTAGAATGGAAGCTCCTTGAGGACAGGGTTGGTATTTTTTTTTTTTTAGTTTCTTTGAATCTCCAGCCTTTAATACAGTGCCTGACACATAGTAAGCACTCAAGGACATTCTTTCTGACTCACTCAAGGAACTTTCTGACTTATGATAGGTCAGCAAGGTTTCCCACCTAGGTAAGATGTCTCAAAGCCGAATTTGAAGTGAATCATAAGATCTGGATCTCACACCCACGTTGCAGGATGAATCATATATAACATAAACCGTACAGAGCATTCTGTTCCTAGACTTTGTCCATCTGGGCAGCTAATTGACTGAGTGAGAAATCCATTGACCAAACCAAACATATATAGCTATTTTCCCTTACTTATGAGCCCTTGCTTATGAAAGCACTACTGATGGGTTGTTAAGGAAAGTGAATTCATGTTCAATTTGGTGCTAGAGATTTTAGTTTCTGGTCAGGCTATTCCATTATTTTAGTATCCAGAAATTCCAGATGTCTATGACACTACACTGACTCTAGAAATGCTCTCATAAGTCATAAGCCTCTATTGAAGGCATCCACCAGAACTCATCTTAAAACATTATAAATGTGAGTCATATTTTAAGCATACTCATATAGTCCTTCAGGAGAGATGTCGAAAAACTTTCATTGTAAATATTTCTTTCTTTCTTTCTTTCTTTCTTTTTTTTTTCCTTTCGGTCTTATGCCTCAGCTACTCTCTGAGATAATTACCAAGCTTTTAGACCAAGCTTTTTTCTGCTCTTCTTTTCTCCAGGCTCATTATCTGTTGTCGTTTGTGCATAGAGTGGGTTATGGTGCTTAAGTCACATTAAGGCACAGAACAACAAGCATCAACCACTAAAAGGCGGTTGTGTGGGGCTTGTCCATTTCCCTGGCACAAGAGTACAATTCTCAAGAGCTTTCTCTGTAATGATTTCTGAGATGTTTAAGAGATCTGATAATTGAATTTTAGTGGGACTGTTTCAAGCAAGAGATGTGTCTGACATCAATAGGGTACATTGAATGACCCAGTCTAAGAGGTGATCCTTTGGAAAAAGGCTCAGCACATAAATATATTGTTGGTGGAGTAGTGGATTTATCTGACCATTCTATAAAATAATTTTGAATTATGTAAGAAAATGATTGAACAGAACTCATCAGAGAAAGCCAGGATGCAAGAAGATCAAACACCCTGCAGGTACCCTTTACCCCTTGCCTCCCACTTATCTCTTCTCAGAAGAACTCAGCGCAGAACTGGGCTGTAAATTTCTTCATATGACTTGGACAAGATGGGAGGCACCAACTATTCCACATGGTGAGATAGAAGATCACTAGACCTTCTCTTTCCTGTTTCTATGTCCTCTAGACTTAGATAAAGGCCTTTAGCATACTGTGTAGATCCTCTGTGGAGGATTTATGGAAGTACATGGATAATAATGGGCAGCTAGGTGGCACAGTACATAGAATGCCAGGCCTGAAGTCAGAAAGACTTCTTGAGTTCAAATCTGGTCTCAGACACTTACTAGCTATATGACCCTGGCCAAGTCACTTCACCTTGTTTACCTTAGTTTCCTCATCGGCAAAATGAGTTGGAGAAGGAAATGGCAAACTATTCCAGTATCTTTGCCAAGAAAACCCCAAATGGGGTCACAAAGAGTTGGACATGACTGAAAATGATGGAATAACAACAACAAATGGATAAAAATAACACAGAATGATAAGGCATCAATAGATTGTGATCTGCCCTGGCAGAGAGAGGATCCATCTAGGTGAGATGAATGAATGAAAGAATAAATCAATGATAAAGCATTTATCAAATGTTTACTGTGTGCCAGGAACTGAGTGTTGAGTGTTGGGATATGAATATAAGCAGGCAAGATGGTCCCTGCCCTCAAGGAGTTTATATTTTGTTGGGAGAAAACAACACATAAAGGGAAGTTAAAAGGAGGAGAGGTATACCCATGGAGGCTTGATTTGGAAATGACCAGAAAGTGATGTGGAGTTCTGGTTTCAGAGTCCAGGTTCTCAGGGAGAAGAGTCCAAGATCTGGTGAAAGGGGGATGGGGAGGATGACTAGGATGGCTACATAGGCAGCATGGTTTGGGAATGTCCAGGGTGTGATGCAGAGGTCTGGCTGTAAGCAAGACCAGGAAAAAGTTCACCAACTAGAGCCCAGAGATCCATTGCACTTCTGAAGTGTTAAGCTATGTCACCCTGTGGACTCATATTGAATTTGTAATCCGGTAAAGCTCTCCAGTGAAATATTAGGTTTCTTTTTTCTGTCCCCCCCCCCTTTTTTTTAAGGCAATTGGGGTTAAGTGACTTGCCCAGGGTCACACAGCTAGTAAGTGTCTGAGGTCAGATTTGAACTCAGATCCTTCTGATTCCAGGGCTGGTGCTCTATCTACTGCACCACCTAGCTGTCCCAATCTTAGATTTCTTTCAATTCTAACATTCTATGACTCTATGATTCTCTCTATAGACTATGGGAGCAATGTACCTTTTGTGAAAACTCTGGCTGATATCTCCTGCACTTCCCCTAAACTAAAGTTGATTTAGAAATTTCTGAAGTTTTTTTTTAAACTCTTGATTCTATGACCTTTGAAGTAAGTGGGAAATTTAAATGAATTTGTGAACAAAAAAATGCATTTGAAAAGAGAATTTTTTTTTATGATAGGTGATGAGAGTCTTGAAATTAGGGAGAAATATGGATTATGTCATCAAGAAAGCTGGAGGCAGATGAGGAGAACTGGGTTACCCGCTGTGTATGAGGGATTGCTCTGAACACTTGCTTTTACTAAGTTGGAAGAATGGATTACCCACTGCTGTACTACTGGCAAGCTGTCTGGTGAGGCAGGAAATGTTCAGGACTGGAGTTCAAATCCTGGCTATGTCACTTACTATCAAAGTCACCTTAGGCAAGTTATAGAAACTTTCCGGGGCTTAGTTTTCTCACCTCTCAAATGAAAAGGTTGGACTAGACTACGTATAAGAAGCCTTTTAACTCAAAACTATGATCCTAGACTAATTTCGTGTCTTACCTACATTCCTTTGAGTGGATCTTATGGTTTCCCTCTCCGCTCCATATTGAATCTATGTATAAGCTGTAGAATTCATCACAGCTTCATCCACCTGGACCTTGACAAAATTTTTCTTTGTGATTTATGTTGCTGAACGGAACTTATGTCCCCTGACTGCTTCCATCATAGAATCATAGGATTTAGAGTTTGAAGGGGCGTTGGAGATCTCATCTGCTTCTCTCATTTTACCTAAGAAGAAATTGAGGGCCAATGATGAAGTGACTTGGCCAAGGACACTAAGATAGCAAGTGTCATAGTCAGAATTCAAACCCAGGTCTCACTCTAAGACCAGTTCTTGATTAATTCCATTAAAACTGCTTAACCCCAGAATTGTTTGCTTCTCAGGAGAGGAGAAGCTTCAGGTCATGCTTAAAGAGATCTCAATACTTCCAATAATCCTCTAGTCTTTCCTTGAAGGAAGGGAAGGGTTCAGTTTCTCTGGAGACAATTATTATTTTTCTACTGATTCCAGGTACCATATTCTTTCTGTCTCTCTCTCTGTCTCTGTCTTTCTCTCTGTTTCTTTCTCTTTCATTTCCCTTCCTTCCTCCTTCCCTCCCTCTCTTCCTTCCTTCCTTCCTTCCTTCCTTCCTTCCTTCCTTCCTTCCTTCTTTCCTTCCTTCCTTCCTTCCTTCTTTCTTTCTCAACAAACATTTCCTGGGCACCAGGTCTGTACGAGGCTGCAGGGATTCAGAAATGATGCACACTCTAACCCTCTGTAAAGCTACCACAAACTACAAGAGAAATAATGATAACACAAGGCAGAATGTGAAGCTGACAAAAGAGAACTACTACAGAAGTACTTAGAAAAGGGAGATGTAATTTCTAGTTGGAAGAGGAGATATATGTCGCATTCTTACTCCTTTTTCACGTATTCAAACGAAACAGCCCAATTCAATTCAACAAACGATGTGCAAGATATGAAACAGCATGGCATGGTGGATAAAAGACCGGTTTTGGAGTCAGCAAAGTACTGGGTTCAAGTACTACCTGAAACACATACTAGTTATGTGACCCTGAGTGAATCCCTTAATCCCTCACAGTTTCAGGCAGCTAAGACTATAAATTTTAGAGGAATTGCTGGTCTATGTTGGTGGAGGGAGTTTTTATTCCAGGAGTTCCTTGTACTGATAAAATTCAAGTCCAAACCAATGTACAAAGTCATGTGCTGGGATCTGGGGACAAAAAGACACACACAAAAAGCTTACATCATATTAGGGAGATACAGCATGTACAGCAGTGGTCAATAAAGAAAGGAGAGATCATTATCACCTGGGAGTACCAGGAAAGCCTTCATGGAGGAGATGGTGTCCTAAGCCTTGGAGGAAAATAAAGATTTTGAAAGTCAGAAATGAATATAGGATGCAAGATACAGTGCTTGGGCTAGAGACATTTGGGAAACTGGCCATGAATGCATTCCAATCCATTCGATTTAAACATATTATGGTTATTTTAATGTCATATAGAAATAACCTGTATTTATATGTAGGGGGACATAACTCTCTCTAGGATGAAGATATTCTGTTCACCACCCTGGTCCTGATGCAAAACCTCGACAGATGATATTCTAAGAGTCAGCATACCTTCTCTAGGTACTTTCCTGACAATAGAAATTGCTTGACGGCAATTTGTTAGATTAGACTACCCCTAGGTCATTTCTATTGTGTGGACTTAATAATAAAAGATGTAAAAAGATATGGTAGCCATAGAGAATACTAGAAAATCTTTTTTTTTTTTCACTACGTAATGGGGTTAAGTGACTTGCCCAGGGTCACACAGCTAGTAGTGTCAAGTGTCTGAGGCTGAATTTGAACTCAGGTCCTCCTCACTCTAAGGCCAGAGCTCTATCCATTGCACCACCTAGCTGCCTCTAATGCTAGAAGATCGTTAGCACCAACTTTCCCTCCAATGTCATTTATTTCCACTGTAACTCAGCTTTTCCATTGGCAAAACAAGTATAAGCATCTCATTGCCATGTTAGGCTATTTAGAGGATAAATGGAATAGCATTTAAGAGTACTTTTTTGAAAAGGAAAAAAAAATCTTAGAGAAATTCAAAAGTCCTTTCTATACAAATGCACAAAGTTCTATACACAAAAACACAAAGTATTGTTAATAAGCAAGCTCATCTCATCAGTATCATTTGAGATGTGGTGAGATCACTGAATTATGGCACTAGAAGATTATACATTACTTAAAAAGAACAAGATAAGTTAAAAGTAGAGGGTGTGAATTAACTTGATTTATTAAGAAGATAGATTCATGTGAGGAAATTTAGAAACCAGAAGTAGGAAGTATGGTTGATAATATTTGGGTAAAAATCAATAGTGGCAGAAATAAAAGTGATATTGACGACAGATTATTCTGCAGATCACATGACTAGAACAAGGAAATAAATGAAGAGGTTATGAAACAGATCATAAGCCTGGCATCAAGACATGATAGAGTAGTGATGAAGGACTGCAATTATCTGCACATCTGCGGAGGCTCTCTCTGCCAAAAGCAGAGCAACTAATGATTTCTAGACTTGCTTCTATGATAATTACATTTTCATAAGATTGAGAAGCCAACATAGGGGAACATTCTATTCTGGATCTGCTTTTCACTAACAGGGAGGAACAGGATGCTATGGTAGAAATGACAGGAACTTTGGGGAAATGTGTCCACTCCCTTCTCAAGTTTGTGATAGAGAAGAACACTGAGCTTAGTATGATAGATATTCTAGACATGGATAGCAGATTTCAGAGGTTTTAGAGACAGAATTAGTAGGATCTTACTGATTAAAATTCCACAGCAGAAATTAAGGTAGCAGGTATAGGAAGTTTTTGAGAAAGAAAATTTAATGACATAAAGAGAAATAACTCCCATGGAGAAGGGAGATTTGCTTAAAGAGATTGATATGCATATGTAGTAAATTTACTGACTAGCTTAGATTTTTAAAAGACACCTATGGAATATGAAAAAAAAGACAGTTAATGGAGAATGAATATGAAAGCATGGCACTGTCCTATAAGAACAGTATAGGGAGGTGAGGAAAGCCAAGGACTACAAGAAGTGCTTCTAAAAAAAAGCCACATTGGACAAGAGATTCAAAGAAGGGTTAGGATTGCTTCCCTGAGTGAATGAACTGCTGAAAAATGATGAAAGAGAGAAGATAACCCTATTCAATTATTGGTTTGCTTCTGTTCATTCTGCCAGGGAGAATGCTCTTTGAACTGCAAATGACAGAACAAAAATAGCTAGTAGAGAATCGATGTACAAGACCAAGAGGAGAATATCTAGGTGCCTTTGATGAGTTCCAGTTTACTGTGCTGAGATGAAATATATTCAAGGGTACTGAAAAAAAAACTTGTGAATGTAATTGCTAAGCTAATGTGAGTGATCTTTGAAACAGCATGCAGAGCAGAAGAGGTACAGAAGAGCAGGATTGGAGTAGAGCAGATGTCCTAGGTACTTTTTTTTTTTTAATAATGAGAGTGAATTGAATCTGTAAATCATAGGCCAGTAAGTTTGCCTTCAATTTCTGGTGAAGTTCTGGGGCATACTCATAAAAAGGTGGTTAGTGAACATTTGGATAAGGAAGCAGTGATCAGAAAAAGTCAGTATGGTTTCATCCAGATCAGGTCAGGCAAGACTAACTTTATTTCTTTTTTCTTTTTTGACTGGTATACTAGGCTGCTAGATTAAAGCAATGCTATAAATATATCTAAATTTCAGAAAAGCATTTGACAGTGTTCACATGCTATTCTTGTGTACAAGATAGAAAGATATAATTTAGATATTACAGTTAGGGATACTTAGACAAAGTTGAAGGGTAAGTTCTATAGAGTAGTCCTTAATGGTTTGATGTCACTTGGAAAGAATTCTAAAGTGGAGTGTCCCAGGGATTTTTATTTGAAATTGTGTTCTTTAAAATTTTATTAGTGACCTGGATAATGTCCTACTTGCCATACTTATCAGAACCTTAAACCCAATTCACTTTGTTTTAAAAAAATTTTTTTTTTTTTTAGGCAATTGGGGTTAAGTGACTTGCCCAGGGTCACAGAGCTAGTAAGTATCAAGTGTTTGGTCTGAGGCTAGATTTGAACTCAAGTCCTCCTGACTTCAGGGCCAGTGCCCTATCCACTGCGCCACCTAGCTGCCCCCCCAATTCACTTTGGAGCTCATATGTTGGACAATAATAGGTCTCTGCTCAAGCACCACTTAATGTTTTTTTTTTTGACCCTCTGTTTTGGCCAGCAATCCTGAGGGTCTTCTCCTTCCAGTTTTATTTATTTTTTTTTAATTAAAGGGTCCATCCCTTGACTCACTTCTTAAAGAGGCCTATTCACAGAATGGGTGTTACCTCGCTGAAAGTAAGAAATTGAGAAGACTTTATATATCTATATCTCACCACTGGACCCAGATGGCTCTGAAGGAGAAAGTGAGGCTGGTGACCTTGCCCAGCCCTCCCTCACTCAAATCAAAGTCAATTGCAAGTCATGTCATCATCTCCCTGATGTCATGGTCCTCTTCGAGAAGGGACAAACACAATAAGAGTTGTAGATATCACAAAGTTAGGAGAGAGAAAGAGCTAGCCAGTGGAGTTAGTTATGATCCAAAAAGATTTTGATAGGCTAGAATTT
This sequence comes from Vombatus ursinus, assembly GCF_900497805.2. NCBI lineage: Eukaryota > Metazoa > Chordata > Mammalia > Diprotodontia > Vombatidae > Vombatus > Vombatus ursinus. The sequence goes on from NW_020940358.1 coordinate 16,966,115, forward strand.
TGGGTTGAGTCAAGCAAGATGAAATAGCATTGATAAATGTAAAAACTTACATGTGGGTTAAAGATCAACTTCACAAGTACAACTTGGGAAGCTATTAACGCTTATAACAGCACAAAAACTTTTGGGACACTCTACATGAAGTGGGAGAGAGGTGGCTAGATAGCAGTTCATCTGAAGGAGATTCAAATGCCAAATCAACATGAGTCAACAGTGTTGGTTGATACCCCTCATGTAATCTTAGGATGTATTAACAGGGTCATAGGGTTCAGAATGAGTAATAGTCCAGCCATACTCTGCCCTGTAGTCATATCACATCTGGAGTATTGTGATCAGCTCTGGGTACCCCATTTTAGGAAGGACATGAATAGACTGACAAATGAATGTCTGGAGAAGGGCAATCAGGTTAGTGAAGGGCTTCAAGATGATGCCATATATGCATAAGTTGAAGGGAGTAGGGGTGTTTAGCCTGGAAAACAGAAAACCAATGGAAAACATGATATCTGTCTTCAAGTGTTTGAAGGGCTATGCTGTGGAAGAATGATTAATCTTTTTCTATTTAGCCCTAGAAACCAGAATGAATGACAGTGGGTAGACATTTCAAAGAGGTATATTTAGGCTTGTTATAAGAAAAGCATGAGTTGACAATTAGCACTTTCTCAAAGTGCAACAGACTGTCTCCAGGGGTAAGACATTCCCCCCCACTAGAGGTCTTCAGCAAAAGGCTGAATTACCATTCGTTAGTCAGTCAGTCAACTAGCATTTATTTGTTTATTTTCAAAATTCTATTTATTTATTAGTTTTCAACATTCACTTCTATACGATTTTGAGTTTTACATTTTCTCCCCTTTTGTACCCTCCTCCCTCTCCATGACAGTGTGCAATATGATATAGGCTATACATATACATTCATATTAAACATATTTCCACATTAGTCATGTTGTAAAGAAGAATTAGAATCAAAGGGAAAAACCACAAAAATGAAGAAACAAAAACAAAAACAAAAAAAAGAGAAAATTATATGCTTCAATCTGCATTCAGACTCCACAGTTATTTCTCTGGATGCGGATAACATTTTCCATCATGAGTCTTTTGGAATTTTCTTAGATCCGTGCATTACTGAGAAGAACTAAGTCTATCAAGTTGGTCACTGCACAATGTTGCTGTTACTGTGTACATTGTTCTCCTGGTTTTTCTCACTTCACTCAGCTTCAGTTCATATAAGTCTTTCCAGGTTTTTCTGAAGTCCACCTGCTCATCATTTCTTATAGCACAATAGTATTCCATTACATTCATATACCACAACTTGTTCAGCCATTCCCCAACTGATGGGCATCTCCTCAATTTCCAATTCTTGGCCACCACAGAAAGAGCTGCTATAAATATTTTTGTACATGTGGGCCCTTTTCCTATTTTTATGATCTCTTTGGGATACAGACCTAGAATTGGTATTGCTGGGTCAAAGGGTATGCAGAGTTCTATAGCCCTTTGGCATATCGACTAGCAGTTATTAAGCATGTGCTTACGTGCTGGGCAGGGGCAGCTAGGTGGCACAGTGGATTAAATCACCAGGCCTGGAGTCAGGAAGATCTGAGTTCAACTCTGACCTCAGATACTTACTAGCTATGTGACCCTGGACAAATCACTTAACCTCTGTTTCAGTTCCTCATCTATAAAATGGGAATGCACTGGAGAAGGAAATGGCGGACCACTCCATTATCTTTGCCAAGAAAACCCCTGGACAATGTCTATGAGGTCACATAGAGTTGAACATGACTGAACACTAATAATAGCAATGTGCTGGGTACTGTGCTAAGCCAGTCACTTGTCCAGAAGGTTGCAGATGGCATTTCTGTTTAATTGTATTAGAAGTCTTTTCAATTCTGAGAGTCTGTGATGCTCCTATGGAATTCTTTAACTTTATTCTCACTTCTCTTACAGCCCTTAGCATATTTTGCCTTGGGCAATTGTTACTTTTGTATGTATCATATTTCCCTTACTAGACAGTAGGCTAGAAGATAGTAATAATAACAACAGCTGGGACTTACATAGTACTTTAAGGTTTGCAAAAGTCTTTACATATGTCATCTCATTTGATCCTTACAACAATCCTATGAAGTGGGCACAATTATAATCTCTATTTTACTGATGAGGAAACTGAGGCTGAGAGAGGGCAACTGGCTTTCCTATGATCACACAGCTAATAACCTTGTGAGGCAGAATTCAAACTCAGATCTCCCTGACTCTAAGTTCAACACTATCTCACATGCCACCTAACTACCAGATGTCAGGGACTGTGTAGGGCACAGCTTTATTTCCCCAATACCTAGTGCTAGGGTCCTGTATGTAGCAGCCACATAAATTGTTGAATGAATGTGATTCAGTAATGATGTCATCATGTTATTGGGGACTTGTGCCTTAAATCTCTAGGTAAGTGATTTGGGGAGTTAAGGATGAAGAGAGGCTTTTGATATATGACTGATTTGGACTCTGGATAATTCTCAGAAGCAGAGCAGCTTTATTTCTTCCATGATGGGAGATAAACCTGAAATAGAGGTCAGCATAATAACCCCAGCACTTGTACTACTGGAGAGTAGAGAATATTGCCCTATTGGGCCTACTAGGCAGCGAGATTAGGGGAGCAAATAACCTGGGAAGGTTGAAGATGAAACTATCCCCACGGATTACTGATATTCCTCATCCCATACCTGTGGTCTGCTTTCTTGAGGAGTCCCAATGAAACAGATTATTTATTAATAGAACAATCATTTCTGTGCAACAGGCCCAGCATAGTGGGGAATATATTTTGTCCTTATTCAACCCTTGCTGCTAACTTTAAATAAAAGCATCTCAGAGCCAGCTCTGGATGGTCTTGTCAGAAACTGTAGTAATGAAACAGAGGAACCAGATGATGTTCCCAATTATTTTAAGGAACAGAAGAAAAATGTCTAATTTTATTTTATTTTTTTTTCTTGTGGGAATGGAAGATAAAGTGGAAATATTACTGGCCTTAAACAAGGAATGAATGGGTTCAAGTCTAAGCCCTTCTCTTCACCAGCTATATGATCTTCAACTACTCATTAGGCAGTTAGGCAGCCCCGTGGCTATAGCCCTAGGTCTGGAGTCAGGAAGACCTGAGTTCAAATCCAGTTCAGATGCTAACTGTGTGACCTTGGGCAAGCCACTCTGCCTCAGTTTTCTCAACTGTAAAATGAGGATAATAATACCACCAACCTCTCAGGGTTGTCGTGAGGAACAATGAGTTAATATCTTAAAGCATTTATTACAGCGCCTGGTATATAGTAGGCACCATATAAATGCTAGCTATAATAGTGATAATGATGTTCTCAATTGTTTTAGGGAATAGAAGGTAATTTTTTTTCTTATGGGAGTAGAGGATATAGTGAGAAGATTACTGGTCATAGAGTAAAAATGTCTGGGTTAAAGTCCTAGTCTTTCTCTTCACTGGCTGTGTGTAAGTCATTGGGCAGCTAGTTGGCACAATGTATATAACCCTGGGCCTGGAGTCAGGAAGATCTGAGTTCAAATCCAGCTTCACATACCAACAAGTTGTGTGACCCTGGGCAAGACTCTTAACTTCTGTCTGCCTCAGTTTCCTCATCTATAAAATAGGGATAATAATAGCACCCAGATCTCCTGGTAATAGGTGAGGATCAAATGAGATATTTGAAAAGCATTATAAATGTGCTAGCTATCATTGTTGTTATTTCCCCTCTTTGAGCTTCAGCTTTCTCTTCTGTTAAATGAGAGTTTAGATGAGATAACATCTGAGACTCCTTTTGGCCATAAATGCATGATGACCTGTGACCTCAAAGTTTTCCTCCAGCAGTAACTTCCTACAGAGTCTTAGAATTGGCAGGGCTCTCAGACACCATCTAAACATCCTGGATAAGAGGGCTCCTAGTTTCCTTTTGAGTGATGGGGAACTCACTACTTAGTGAACAAAGCAGCTAGCTACATTTTTGGAACTCCCAAATTGTGAGGACATTTTTCCTAACACTGAACCCAAGCCTGTTTCTCTGTAATTTCTACCTATCACTCCTAGTTCTTCCCTTTAGGGTCAAGCAGGACAGATATAGTTCCTCTTCTACATGGTGGCCCTTTAAATACTTAAAAAATATCTATTGTGTCCTTCCCTCCCCCAACTTTTTTTTTTTAGATGAAACTTCCCTAGTTCCTCCCATCAGTCCTTGGATGGAATGCTCTCCATGATCAGCCCTGGCTATTCTTTCTCTCTCTCAGTGCTCTCTGACTCGTTAAGGCCCTTCACAAAACACGGAGCCCAGAACCCAACTCATTACATGTAGTGTGATTTGCCTAGGGTGGATGCTATGGATCTATATTGAGTCTGCGGTCCACTAGGACTCTCAAATCTTTTCCACAAGAGCTGTTGTTCTGCTGTGCTTCCTCATGCATTTTGATTCTTTGACTCAAGCAGAGGTTATATTTATTCCTCTTTAATTTCATTACACATAACATAATGCCTTGCACATAATAGGTACTTAATAAATGCTTGTTGACTGATTGTCTATAAGATTTGGTCCATTGTTCTAGCTACTTGATATGTCATTAGATCCTGATTCTGTCACCCACCTTATTAGCTATTCCTATTATCTTTGTATTGGTAAACTTGACAGGAATGTCAGATCTTCATAGTTATTGATAAAACTGCTAAATAACAGAGGGACAAGAGTACATACCTTGGGGCATACCACTTGAGACCACTTTCTATGTCATTGATTCATTAATGACTACTCTTTAGGTTTGGTCATTCAACTAGTTCCAAAATTCACCTAAGGGCATGATCTCATAGTCCAATATCTTTTCTTTGGGTCTATTCTATGATTTTATGATCTTTATATTTTAGAAACTTCTAGCATTTTCTTTGATAACCGTCCTCTTTCCATGACCGCAGTATAATGGCTATTGCCAAGAATTTGAGATTTGGGGGCAGCTAGGTGGTGCGGTGGATAGAGCACTGGCCCTGGAGTCAGGAGGACCTGAGTTCAAATCTGGCCTCAGACACATAATACTCACTAACTGTGTGACTCCGGGCAAGTCACTTAACCCCAACTGCCTCACATTTAAAAAAAAAAAAAGAATTTGAGATTTGTCAACGGTATACTTTGACAGGGGGCCACTATGTGCTAGCTAAATGTAATTTTGTAGTCAAGAGGGCAAATACATAATTGCACCTCACCAGAAAAAGAAGAATGATCTTAAGCTCCATGAATGGAAACTCTAGTAGGCAAACAATCTCCTTTCAGGAGGCTGCTATTTTTGTTAAACCAGATTGTGAAGCTACATTTTTTCATTTTGGGAAATTTTGTAATGGTTAATTATAAATGATTGCAAAAGCACCAAGTGCTTACTATATGCCACACACTGTGCTTAGTGATGGAGATAAAAATCCAAGCAACTACCAGGGGTGGGGAACCTGTGGCCTTGAGGCTGCATGTGGCCATCTAGGTCCTCAAGTGCAGCCCTTTGACTGAATCCAAACTTCACAGAACAAATTCTCTTAAAAGGATTTGTTCTGTAAAAGGCCTTGTGTAGCCTCGAGGCCACAGGTTCCCCACCCTTGATGCTAGACAGTTCCTGCCCTTGAGGAGCATATATACTAATAGGGGAAGAAACATACAGAGGAGTAATGGCCTGGAAAGGACACTGTTTTGGACAGGGAAGTGAGAGGAAATGGTGATTGGAATAATATGGCAATTGATTTCTAGGAAATGTTAGTGTTGTCCTTTCTAGGAATGGTAGTGTTAATTTGAATATTGTCCTCAGAGCAAGAGTTAGAGAAGGACGTGGGAAGGAGAATGGCCCCAGAAGTTGGAGCTTTAATTCCTGGTTGAGTTGGTGGGTGGAGCACAGGCTGTATGACATGAAGATGGATGGGACAAAGTATGTTGAACCTGAGTCTGGATGAGAAAAAAATTCATGCTCACTAATCAGGGAACCAAATAAATACTTTTCTTCTTCATGCTTCCCAAAAGTACTGCTTTTTTTGAATACCATTCTACTTTTCATGGGAATGAGTTTCAAGAAGGCCCTGCTGAGCAAGATAGTAGGACTTTGAAGAGTTATCATCAGAATACTGACTGGTAAACTGGCCCATCTAATTATATGGTAGCTGCTGCTGTCATTACTGCAATCTGACCTCAGGATTCTATCGGCTTCCCCTGACTACTTTTCTGAGACTTAGATCCAGAAAGTCTAGATAGGTAGACTACATTCCTAGAAGGCATGCCTAGAGGTCAATACTAGGCACTTGCAGAGTCCTCTGTAGCAAAGCCATGGGCCAATCTGTATTTCTTAATCATTGGTTCATATACCTGGAAGGGACTAGACAGATGATAAGGTATAATTCCTCTGTCTTACGAGATAAGATTGAATCCTGGAGAGGTAAAGTGACTTGCCCAAGGTCACAGAGTCAGTAAATATCAGAAAATTTGGTGGCATGGATAGAAACCACATGTTCTTCTGGTCTAAGATGAAAGGCTTGGGGCAAGGCCTAGGATAAACCCAAGTTGAGATCCTTGGCACTAAGGACAGTTTTAAAAGTTGAGATCTCTGGCACCAAACACATAAGGTAGATGCTTAACAAAAATATGTTGTACAGAATTAAAAGAAGCCCTCCCTCTTGCATAAAATGATGCTTTCTTCCTAACTCAGAGCTTACAGTAATTGCTTAAACTAAATTGCTTTTAATGCAATTGATTTCTTTTCCTCTTTTTCATCTGACACCTTGACCCTATACAAAATGGAGCCTGAGCTGGGATATGATTAAGAGATCACATGATGTAAAACAGAGTACTGAAGTCAATTACTGCTCCACAGGAGGGTAACATTAGATTTCTCTCCTGGCTGTCAACATAGTTCAGGCTATGTGAGTAAATTTTCCTGAGGCAGTCTCTTCTCTATCTGCATTTGCAATGCCATATCTTAAGATCCCTGATAATGTAAGAAGTGACATTGTCATTTGGTCACATCCGACTCTTTGTGGCCCCATTTGAGGTTTTCTTGGCAGAAATACTGGAGTGGTTTGTCATTTCCTTCTCCAGCTCATTTGATAGATGAGGAAACTGAGGCAAACAGGGACAAGTGACTTGCCCAGGGTCACACAGCTAGTAGGTGTCTCAGGTCAGATTTGAACCCTGGAAGATGAGTCTTCCTGACTCCAGGCCTGGTGCTCTGTGCACTATGGTGCCACCTAGCTGCCCTAAGAAGTGACACAAGTGGTTGTAACTAAGTGGCCTATGAACAGTAGGTATTTCTTTAAAGGAGGGAATGAATGTTCTTTACTGGCTGGAGCAGTCAGGGAGGGCTTCATGGGTTTGTTTGGATCTGAAGTGAGCCTTATAGAATTGGGAGAGGTGGACAAGATGGAGGAGACCAGTTCAAGCAGGTAGAATGAGGGGAGCAAAGCTCATCTCCATCTCTCCTTCCATTCTACTGGAAAAATTTATTCCTATTTTTCAGCTCATCCATTACCTTGGGTCAGAATTCGCAATGCTATTATTTGAACAAACGTTTAACATAGGCAGGATCATACTGGGGCAAAAGAAAGCTCCGTTGCCAGCAGACACAAAAGATTGGTTATTTAGAATCACAGCTCCAGTCCTGTATCCATGCCTCAGACCAGCATGGGGTCTTAATGTTTAGATCCTGGCCTCTTAAAGGATTTGCTGGTAGAGCACAATCTCTGGCAAATGTTACCAGACTGGAAAGTACAAACCCAAGTGACAAATTGTGCCTCTTTGTTTGATCAAGTGACTTGCCCAGCTTAGCTAAGCATGGGCAGTCTAATCACCAGAATATTGATCAACAGGGGAATTAATAATAATAGCCAACATTTATATAACGCTTTCAGGTTTGCTAATGGGACAGTGCCTATAACATACTAAGTACTTAATAATTGTTTGTTGTGCCCCCCACCCCCATCTGTCTCTGTCTCTCTATTATCCCCCAGTTTTATAGAAAACTGAGGATGAAAAAGGTTAAATGACTTGCCCAGCATTGCACACCTAGTGAATGTGTGAGACAGGATTCCAACTCACATGTTCCTGACTTCATGTCCAGCATTCTGAGCACTTACTTTATAGAAACTCAAACCATCCACTTGGATAAGGAAGTGGTGTGATTTCTATTATACATGCTCTTCTGGTCCAAGACAAAATGCTCAGGGAATGGCTGAGGCTAATCCTAACAGTTTCTAAAGTCGACATCCCTAGTACTAAGCATAGTTTTAAAAATTGAGGTCAGTTTTAAAAATGGAAGGCATTCATACACTGATGAAATGCCAGGTTTTTTGAAGTGTTGAAGTATTTCACATGCGTGTGTAGCACCTTGTTTAGCTACTCCTAGGTTCAAGAGTTTTGTTTCGGAATGATAACATTTCTAATTGTGGTTCAAGCTCTGACCCAATGTATCACTCTTGCTAGGCATAACGGAACCACGTAAATTCAGTTGTAAAATGATTTGAATATATTTTGAAATCTGAAAATTCAATAAAGCAAAATAAACTGCAAGGAAATGAATCAAGCAGAAAGACATTCTTAACCCCATACATAAAGGAGTGCAAATCTATACCTTTATAGGAGTTATATACTTCTCTTATATCCCCTCTAATTTCTTAGCATAGTAGAAGGGAACATTCACTTTTTACTTATAGGCCAGAGATAGATGCTTAGCATGCTCTTCAACCTGTAAGCTTCTTTCTTGAGTCTGGCCAAAGAATAATGATAATTCTTATGTCAGCTCTGCAGTCATCCCAGAGTTTCAGAAATGGTCTTCAGAATGCCATGACTGCTTTGTATGTAGTTATCTTCCTCTTAACTTCAGTACCATACCAATCAAACTACCAAAACTAGCTCTTATAGAGCTAGAAGAAACAGTAACAAAATTCATCTGGAAGGACAAAAGGTCCAGAATATCAAGGGAACAAATGAAAAGAAATTCAAGAGAAGGTGGCCTAGCCCTATCAGATCTTAAATGGTATTATAAAGCACAATCATCAAAACTACTTGGTATTGGCTAAGAAATAAAGTGGTGGATCAGTGAAATAGGTTAGGTATGCAAGACACAACAGTCAACGATTATGTAATCTACTATCTGATAAATCCAAAGACTCCAGCTTCTGGGGTAAGAACTCTACTGTTTAACAAAAACTGCTGGGAAAACTGGAAAATAGTATGGCAGAAACTAGGCATAGACCAACATCTTATGCTCTATGCCAAGATAAGGTCAAAATAGGTACATGATTCAGATATAAAGGCTGATACTATAAGCAAACTGGGAGAGCAAGGAATAGTTTATCTGTCAGATTTATGGAGAATGGAAGAATTTATAACCAAACAAGAGATAGAGAACATTATGAAATGAAAAAGGGATAATTTTTATTACACTACGTTGAAAAGTTTTTGCACAAACAACGCTGATGCAACCAAGATTAGGAGGGAAACAGAAAACTGGGAAAGAATTTTTACAACCAGTGTCTCTGATAAAGGCCTCATTTCTAAAATATGTAGAGAACTGAGTCAAATTTGTAAGAATGCAAGTCATTCTCCAATTGATAAATGGTCAAAGGATATGAACAGGCAGTTTTTAGATGAAGAAATTAAAGCTATCTATAGTCATATGAAAGATGCTTTAAATCACTATTGATTAGAGAAATGCAAAATCAAAACAACTCTGAGATACCACATCATACCTATCAGATTGGCTAATGTGACAAAACAGGAAAATGATAAATGTTGGAGAAGATGTGGGAAAATTGGAACACTAATGCATTGTAGGTGGAGTTATGAACTGATCCAACCATTCTGGAGAGCAATTTGGAACTCTGCCCAAAGGGCCATAAAAATGTGCATACCCTTTGACTCAGCAATACCACTTCTAGGTCGGTATCCCAAAGAGATCTTACAAATGGGAAAAGGACCCACATGTACAAAAATATCTATAGCAGCTCTTTTTGTGGTGGCAAAGAATTGGAAATTGAGGGGATGCCCATTAGTCGGGGAATGGCTGAACAAATTGTGGTATATGACTGTAATGGAATACTATTGTGCTATAGGAAATGATGAGCAGGTGTACTTTAGAAAAACCTGGCAAGACTTAAATGAAATGATGCTGAGTGAAATGAGCAGAACCGGGAGAACATTGTACATAGTAAAAGCCACATTGTGTGATGATTAACTTTGATAGACTTACCTCTTCTTAGTAATGCAAGGATCTAAGACAACTCCAAAAGACTCATAATGGGAAATGCTGAGGGCAGCTAGGTGGCGCAGTAGATAGAGTATCGGCCCTGAAGTCAGGAAGACCTGAGTTCAAATGTAACCTCAGACACTTGATACTAGCTGTGTGACCCTGGGCAAGTCACTTAACCCCGTTGCCTAGCCAAAAAAGGAAAAAAGAAAATACTGTCCACACCCAGAAAAAGAATTGTAGAATCTGAATGCAGATAGAAGCATATCATTTGCTCTCTCTTTTTTTTCATTTTTTTTTTGTTTCTTCTTTCTCATGGTTTCTCCCATTGGTTCTAATTCTTCTTTACAATATGACTAATGTAAAAATAGATTTAATATGAATGTATTTGTAGGGCGTATATAAAATTATATGCCATCTTGGAGTAGGGGCAGGGGAGAGATGAGGAGAACATTTGGAACTCAAAATCTTATGGAAGTGAATATTGAAAACTAAAAATAAATGAATTTATGAAAAAAAAAGAAAGAGGGTTGCCTTACAAATGAAATTTTGTAGCCACGGGGAAGGGGGCAAGAAGTCTGGACGTTGTTAGTCCCACTACTGCTGGAGTTGCTCAGACAGTGCAGGTCCATTGAAAGGGGATTGTTGGTCAAAAGGAGATTTGTGGTCTGACAGTCTTCCCACCAGCCCCCTGCCCCCCCATGTTTACCTTCCAGGAAGAGTCAAATGTGCTGTATGAGTGCTTTGTGTGTTTCTCTGTCTATAGGTTCCTGTGAGCCCTAAGCATCTTAGGCATTTTCTGTGAGCACAAAATAAAAGCTGCCCTGTTCCAAATATTTACATTGTACCCTGAATGTCTTTGTGAGTACTGGGGATCCATTACCCTATTTAGGGAAACTTAGACAGGATGTATATTGCCAATGCATTTGGAGAGTTTCTTGCCAAACTCCCGTGGAGGCAATGAGAAAAGAGAGAAAAATGATCCTTTCAGGTTAGCCCCAGGGTCAAATCTGGTCCATGTGAGCATAGAGTCTTTGGAGGGACTCAGTATCATGGGTAACATCTGACACAGAAGTCCAGAGAGGGGAAATTACTTATCCAAGGTCACTTAGCTAGTATCAGAGTCTGGATTAGAACCTAGCTAGGGTGCTTATTGTTTTTAATTTTGGTGCTTTGTCCCAAGACACACACAGCAATAACAACAATTGATATTATTCATTTGTTTGCAGAACGTGAATCAGGGATCAGATCCATGGGGACTTTAGGAAAATGAAAAGAAAACTATTTTAAAAGCAAGGTCAGGACAAGTACTCCTGTGGCAACCTTCTTTAGTTAGGGGTAAACAAGGCTGCTCTATTTGGCTCAGGACATTGATTGATGTGAAAACAAACACCTGTAGCAGTTCAATTTGTACTAGTTCTATCATCATCATAAAAAAAAAAAAAGCTCTATTAGGAAGCCCAGCAACATGTCATTAGGCAGGTAGAAAACATTCAAATGCAACAGTTAGTGTTTCCATTTGCATTTTAACTCTTAACTCTGCCTTTGTTTTCTCCTCTTTCAGTAGGCTGGGAAACAACCTGTTGTCAAAGTACCACATTCAGTGTGATTCAACAAGTGTACCTATCACTGGAAGGGCTGATGTTCGGCCTGGTGCATCTACTATATATCTATATCTGTATCTATACCTTTATCCATATCTACATCTTTGTATCTATAGACTTGTCTGTAGCTATATCTAGATCTATATTTACATCTACATTTTATCTCTATATTCATATGGATATCTTTATCCATATTTATATCTTTACTTCTACCTGCATCATCTATATACCTATTCTCTATCTCTCATTTTCTTGGTCTATACTTCTTATTTTTTCTATCTTGATCTCTAGATAGATTGATAGATTAAGCATAAATCAGTCCTTGTGCTAAGTGCTGGGAATACAATTATAATCAATCAAGACAATCCTGCCTTCTGGGAACCTACATTCTAATGGAGAAAGACAAACACCTCAAAGGGAGGTGTAATGGAAGAGTGATGATTTTAGTATCAGAGTAGCTGGGTCCAAATTCTGGTGCTGTTGTTTACTTGCTCAGGTAAACAATTTTACCTCTCTATGAGACAGATTGGATTAGATGATTTCTAAGATTATATGCTTTCCTTCCTAATTTCTAATCCTGCATGATATAGGAAAGACCATTCTACTGCTGTGCTGTCAGGGTCAACGTGGAAAGGCTTGTGCTTTTGGAACCACCATCAGATGTTAATCATAGAATCACAGAATTGGGGGGTTGTAAAGGACCTCAGTGGCCATCCAGTTCAACCTCAAACTATAGGTTTTAACCTGACAGTAATTCTTCCCCCTATCTTTGCCTCTGTCTCCTCTCCTAACATTCTCTCACCTCAGCTTTGGGGATTTTCCAAAAGGACTTGCATGCCAATAGGCACCATGGTTCTTTTATGAAATCAACAACTCAACAAGCATTTTAAAGTACCCATGAGTGTCAGGCACTCTGCACTGGGAATGCAAAGACAACACAACACAACAACAACAACAACAACAAAATAGTTCCTGACCGTAAGAAGCTTGTATTTTATTGGTGGTATTCTACGCAATATTGCATAAAAAATGAAATAAAAATTATATATGAAGTAATTTCTGGGGGAGAGAGGCACTCATAATTAGAAAGATCAAGATAGGCTTTCTGTAGGAAGTACCTCTTGAGATGATCTTCGAAGAAAGCTGGGATTCCATGAGGTAGTAAGACAGTGATGATGAGGGAGGTGTAGTAGGGACAGATAGCCTGTTCACAATCACAGAAATCTCTGTTGTGTATAGGGATTAATAAGCAGGCTGCCTAGGCTGGAATGTAGAGTTCTTGGAAGAGATTAATATTCAGCAAGCCTGGAAAGCTAGGTGAGAGCCGGGTTTTGAAGGATTTTAAAAGCCAGAGGAATTTTAGAGGACAGGGGGCAATGGGGTTTTTTGAACAAGGAGGTGACATAGTGAGATGTATGCTTTATGAATCTCAACGTGGCTCCTGTGTAGAGTTTGGACGGGAGTGGGGAGAGCAGGAAGAAAGGCCAATTAGGAAGCACTTGCAATAGCCCAGGAGAGAGTCAGATGGAGTTTCCTGATGGGAGGAAGGATCATTGGTTTGGATTGAGAGGGAAAAGCATGGGGTGGTAGGGAGGAAGGAGCCTTAGAGAAGCAGTTGGGTAGCCTCACTACCATGAGGATTGTCCTTCTTTTGTAGCTGTGGGTAAGCTGTGGCTACAATCAGCGCCTTTCCACTGCTTGCCACTGGTGCACGGCATGCCTGAACTCGTATCTAAATCTAAGCCCCCTTCAGCTTTCCGGACACGGCTTCCCCATTTCATCTGCTCCAATTCGTTTCCTAAGACAAAGGGAGAAGACAGAATCCTGAACCCGGTTGCTTGATAAAGACTTTTCTTCAATTGAACCCATAGTCTCACGTTTGACGTCTAGTCCATACCTCAACTGAGATGGTACCATGTCTAGCATCCTGCAGTGTTGGAGCTGCAGCCGAAGCAGGCAGGCGCAGTCCTCCTTCCAGGCTGATTACTGGTCATGGGTACTACCTGATTCCCTGCCTTGACTCCTCCTGGTCACTCCCCTCTCTGGAATCCAAATAAAGAATATGAAGACTTTCTTGATCATTACTTATTCTTTAAAGCTGAAGACACAGCTTCCAAAACACCTGCCTATCACAGGCTGGCAGATCCCTTTGTGCATGACACAGTGTTAACCTGGAGAACTTTTCCCTCTCACCTAAAAACACCTGAAAGTCCCCCTCTGCACTGTTCCATTCTTGCCTGCCCAAAGTCCAGCTACCTCTGGAACCCAGAAGCCACGATGGCAGATTTCCCACTGTGATGTTCCAGACCCAGGGAGGCTTGGGATTGGTAGTTTGTGGTCAACTTACATTTACCTCCAATGCCTCCTCTCTCCCTGTAAGCATGTTCTTCAAGACGGCCTCGAGCAACCCCATAGGAACTTAAGGGTGGACACCTTAAGGTTCTCTTTCTTGTGCAAGAGGAAGGTATCCTGGGGGTTCTTTTTCAGCACTTGTTGGAGGGGAATATGGCACTGGCTATCTCCAATGTCTTTTCCGTGAGGCACCAGGAATCAAGATGGAAAACACAAAAAGAGATTGAAAATGGAGAAGAACACCTTCCTTTACCCTCTTGGCTGACCCAGATTTTAATGTGTCTACTATTCAGATGATCAATTCTCAGCCTTCCTTGGCTACTGAAGGACAAAGTTTGCCAGCTGCTCCTAGTGGTAAAACACCAACTCTCATCCTTTTATATTTTAGCACAGGCCAACTTACCACTGCAGAAGAATTCAGAGGGAAGTAGAATACTACAGATAGAGAATGCTGCACCCAGGACCCTCCATTTTCAGTTTGGGCAACTTTATAGTGAAGTTCATGTCTCAGGAGCAGTCAGTGCATGGGAGGCCCAACAAACCAATTGAGAGCAATCTCCTCTTCAGGGACATGCTTATTGGTCTGACTTATTCTGACATGAAACTGATAGGACCACATCTAAGGAAAGACAAAGACCAAGAAAGAGAATCCCTTGTGTGATCTGTGAAAATATTTTGCTGTCACCTGGAAGAGCTAACTTGTTGATTGTATAAAGTAACTGTGGTTGCAGATATAGAGCACTTCTCAGATCTTCTAAGATGGAGTTACCTATGTGGAAGATGCTGGGGACCAGTATTTGGAAAACAGAAGAACTGATGCACGTGTGGATATGCTGCAATGGCTTAGTACATGCTTGGGAGCAGCTTTTTTCCCCCATTGGGTCAGTTTTCTTGTGTCCCAGGAATGTGTCCCCAGTATCTTCCACATGGGTGTCTCCATCTTAGGTGACCTGAGAATGCATCAAACTGGCAACTTGATTCCTCCAAATTCTAACCTTGCAAGTCTTCCCTACAGTTTTTACCATTTATTTTAAAAAAAAGACATAGCTAAACACTAAACTGTAACTGAGATTGTCTTATAGAAAGGGGAATTTATCTCTAGAGTCTGTTAGATAATAAACCAGTTTTAAAGAATGTCCTTTGGTTGACTGTAAGCAATCTGGTGAGCTTGAAGATCATGCAGATAACCTCTTGACTCAGTCTTAGAAGCTTTTGACATGATGGCTGGGACACTTCTGTCTCAGACAGCAAGCCAGTTATAGGATTTAATAAGGTAGCATCTTGAGCAAACTTGTCAACTGAAATCTGATTAGTTGGAAAAGCAGGAACCAGATGGAAACCCTACAAAAGCAATGGCTTTTTTTTTTTGGTAAACATTTTTAAAAAATTTTAAACTTAAATACAAAATGAGAAAAGAAAAAAAAATATTGCCATGCACAAGCAGACAATAAGAGAGGATTTAATATAAAATGACAAATTTCCATTTCAAGAAACCTATATAATAAATACTACATGTGGTTTTCAAAGCTGCCCAGCTTTTCTTTACTTCCTTGGTTTTCTTTTGTTCTATACTGTGCACTTTTTATTTTATTTTCCCCCCTCCCTCTCACCCTAAAGAAGGCTACAATTAAGCATGGATATGTATACATATACATAGATATCTATGTATATATGATGCATACATATACAT
>NW_020940358.1:16981997-17072351 GCF_900497805.2 Vombatus ursinus
TGTATATATGATGCATACATATACATAGATATCTATGTATATATGATATATACATATACATAGATATCTATGTATATATGATGTATATAGATATACATATATATGTATATATGTTAATGAATAGATATACATATACACTCACATACATATATATGACTGTACTATGCTTATTTCTTCCTGTCATTCGTTTCTCTGAAGTTGGATAGCATCTTCCTTCCTAAGTCCAAGTCTTTCCAAGTTTTTCTAAATCAATCAGCTCGTTATTTCCTACACCACAGCAGTATTCCAATCCACTTACATCCTATCTGATAGATTGTCTATGAAAGTTTTTTCCCCCAGTTTTCTGCATTCCTTTTGTTCTTGGCTACATAGGTTTCATTTATACAAGAAAATTTTAATTTAAAATAATTAAAATTATCCTTTTTTACACTTCAGCAATGCTCTCACTTTATAATATAGTTTAGTCTGATACTGTAGAATCTACTTTCTATATATCTTTTTGTCCTGGTTTCTTTGAAGTTCCTGACCTTTTGTTCTTCCAAATGAACTTTGTTATTATTTTTTTGAACTCAGTAAAATACTTTTTTTTTTAGTATTTAATTGGGATGACATTGAATAGATAGATTAGTTAGGTAAAATTGTCATTTAAAAAATTATATTGGTTTTGCCTACCCAAGAACAATACACATTACTTCAATTATTTAGATCTGAGTTTATTTATATAAAAAGTGTTTTATGTTTATGTTCACATAGTTCCTGTGTTTTTTTTGGCAGGTATACGCTCAGGTATTTTATACTGTCTAAATGTTTTAAGTAGTCTAAAACAATATTGAATAACATTGCTGACATATAATGTAGTTCTCTATTTTTCACTTTTTTTTTTTTTTAGGCAATTGGGGTTAAATGACTTGCCCATGGTCACACAGCTAATAAGTATCAAGTGTTTGGTCTAAGGCCAGATTTGGACTCAGGTCCTCCTGACTTCAGGGCCGGTGCTCTATCCACTGTGCCACCTAGCTGCCCCTATTTTTTACTTTTGATTAAATATATTTTAACTTTAACTTTGTCTGAGTTCATTATTACTATCCCTGCTTTTTTATATACTAGATTCTACTCTTGTGCTTTATTTTATCTTTGTGTTATCTCTCATTTTTATAATGTTTCCTGAAAGCAACATATTGTTGAATTCAAATTTTTAATCTACTCTCCAATTCCATTTTATGGGTAAATTAGTTCCATTTACATTTTAAGCTACAATTACTTACTGTGTGTTTTCCTCCTACCTACTTTTTCTTTACTATCCTCACTCTATTCACTCTATAATTCCTCACTCCTGTGCTTTACTTCTTCCCATTTCCTTGCCCTCCTATTCTTTAACCTATCCACCCCTCTTTGAGTAGCTCCTTTATCCTCTCCCCCCAACCTATTTCCTTGACCTCTTATTTCTTTCTGAATTTAGAAGACTTTCATATATATTTATACATATATACACCCATATGTATGTGTGTGTGTTCCCTCTTTAACACATTCCTGATGAAAGTAAGGTTCCAGCACTACTTGCCCTTACCCCTACTAGCTTCTTCTGTATCAATTTTTCCTTTTATGTCTCATTTGTATGTGATAATTACTCTTTTTTAATCTCTCCCTATACAGTTTTATTTTTTTAGAATCACCCCATCATACTTAGCTCAGCCCACGCTTTTCTTTTAAACTACCCAAATAATGATGACAATCATAAGAGAAATGCTAATATTTTCAAATGCATGAAGCAAACAATTTGACCTTATTGAGTCCTTTATAATTGGTCTTTAATGTTTATCTTGTATTTCTCCTGGATGTTATATGTTGAATTTTCCCTTAAGTTCTGGAGTTTTTGTAGAGCAATGGCTTTTTGACAGATCATACTGATTTAGTAGAAAGAAGTCAACCCTAACCTATTTGTTAAATGCAATTCTTTTGCTTGAAGTAAAAGCTACTTGAATTATCGTTTATTTTATTTTATTTTTAAAGAATCTTCTAATGACTAGAGACTAAAAGGGGAAAAAAAGTACCTTCCAAACCAAGGTTTTCCTAGAATGATGCTTTCTACTACTACCTGGAAACTGCCAAGTCATTCAGCGTCTCAGTTCTTGAAGGAAAATAACCTAAGTGGTGAGTCTCATAGACTAAGTGGTGAGTCTAAATGTTCCTTCCTCTGTCCCCTTAAAAACAAGAAGGAATTGCAGTAGTTCTCATAGCAACAGTTCCCTCAGAAAGTTCAAGGTTATACCCTGTTTTATTAAGAGTTCATAGAAATCTAGGGAACATGACAATACAGAAAATTCCTGGCCTTATGAACTGGGAGCTAAAAGAGGTATTAGTGGCCAGAAGCCTTTGATCTTTTCATGAAGGTATCATTTAATTTGAAAACACTGTTCTGCATGGTTAGACAAGAAAAGTCATTAACACTTGCTCTGCTGATAAAATGATGAACATAGCCCACTGAAATTGTTGAGAGATACTGACATTTTAGTTTTCTTGCTGGGGACAATCATCGTAATCATAATCATCATCACCTTTATATAGTACTTTAAGATTTACAAAGAGCTTTTACAGATATCTCATTTTATCCTCTCAATAACCTTGGGAAGTCAGTGCTATTGTTATCCCCATTTCATAGATGAGGAAACTGAGGTTGCCAGAGGTTAAGTGACTTGCCTAGAGTCACACAGTAAATGTCTGATAAATTTCTGAGGCCAAATTTGAACCAAAGTCTTTCTAATTCCAGGTCCAGCACTCTATATACTGAGCCACCTAGGTACCTTTTCTGTTGGAAGAAAGTACCTCAGAAAATATTAAATGCCTATTATAGGTGAAGCAATTTTCATTCTTAAAAAAGTCCAGGCAAGGGAATGATAAGAAACAGAACCAGGGTGACTAAATGGAGGGAATGCAATGTATGTAATACTTTGGAAGTAGAATTGACAAGACTTGGCCAGAGGTTGACATGAAGGGTGAGGGCAAAGGATAAGAATGACTTTGAGATAATGAACTTCCTACCTAATTTCCTTTACTTTGATCATTTTTCCTCTAATTTTAAAAAATAAACTCTCATATGATAAACATCTACAAATATGAATATTTCATTATATGAAAACCAGAGAAGATTACATGTGACATTGTGAATCCTTGTTAAGCAGAGTTTACACTTAAAATGATATATTAAATTATCACAATAGTCCTCACACTGCCTTGTTTGTCTGTGTCTCCTGAACTTCTTTCTGCTCTCTTCCATGTATTTTTTATTTTGGTTATTCCTATTCTCACCTTCAACTCTCCCCATAACTCTCTACCTCGCCCCTCCCACAGAAAGCCTAATCTTCTAACAAATGAGTATAGTCAAATAAAACATCCACACCTGGGACATTTATAGAAATTCAAGTCTCTTTCTGTACCTGTTGTCCAAAACTTCTCTCAGAGAGTTGCTAGATACGCTTAATCATTGGTCCTTATGAGCTACATTTGGTTATCACATTGATTAGAGTTCTCAGGTCTTTCATAGCAATTTTCCTTTATATGTTGTAATAATTCTGTAAATTCTTTTCCTGGTTCTGCTTATCTCATTTTGCAGCAGTTCATACAGGTTCTCCAAGGTTTCTCTAAATCTGTCCCTTCTGTTTCTTTTTATGGCACAACAATATTCTATTACATTCATATACCACCATTTGTTCAGCTATTGTCTAGTTGATGGGCACCCATTTTGTTTCTAGGTCTAACAAAAAGTGCTGCTGTAAGTATTTTTGTGCATAAGGCCTTTTTTTTTTTTTTTGCTGTCTTTGGGTTATAATCCTAGGATGGTATGGATTAGTCAAAAGGTAGGTAACATTTAGTGACTTTTTAGATATAGTTCCAAAATGCTTTCTGGAATTGTTAGATCAATTTATAGTTCTACTAATAGTTCATTAGTGTGCCAGTCTTCCTCTAGTTCCTCCAGCAATTGTTAATTCTTTTTTTGTCATCTTTCCCAATCTGATGGGTGTAGGTGGAATTGATGTAGTTTAAAAGTATATTTTTCTTATTATTAGCAATTGGAGAATTGCTGTCCTTTTGAGACTTGCTTGTTTATGTCTTTTGACTATTTATCTATTGGGAAATAGCTCTTGTTTTTAGAATATTTGAACAAATTTTCTATGCATCTTTAATATTGTTTGAAATTTTTGCCTTTGAATTCTCATGGCAATGTTCCCCTTCTTGGCCTTCATCCTGCTTTATATGTTGTTTCCTCCTTTTAGAACATAAACATCTCCTTCTCCTCCTTCTCCTCTTCCTTCTTCTTTTGGCTAGGCAATGGTGTTAAGTGACTTGCCCAGGGTCACACAGCTAGTAAGTGTTATGTGTCTGAGACCGGATTTGAACTCAGGTCCTCCTGAATCCAGGGCCAGTGCTCTATCCACTTCGTTACCCAGCTGCTCCCTAGAACATAAGCTTCTTAAGAGAAAGTGTTGTTTTTGTTTTTGTATTTGTATCCTTAGCATATAACACAGTGTTTGGTACATAGTAAGTGCTTAATAAATGCTTTTTCATTTATTTCTCCAACGTTCATCCATTAATTTCTACATTCCACAAATTCTACATTTGTGATGCTATTTACTTTAAAAAAATTTATTGAATTGTATAACTGACTCACCACTTTACCTGGTATTCCATGTTTTTGATGATTTTTTACATCATCTCCTGAGTATAAGTCATCACTGGTGATCTGCTACATCATTTGCCTTTTCATTAACCTTTGTGCCACCTTCAGTTCTGAGCCTACAATGGTCTATGATTCATAGATATTCAACATCACCAGAAATCACCTCTTCATCATCTTATCAAAATGATATTTATTATAGAATCATTGAATCAGGTCTGGAATGAGACTTTAGGAATGATCCATTCTTGTCCACTTATTTTATAGATGAGTAATATTAGGCATGGTCTCTTGATTCTTAGGCCAGCGTTTCTTCAATTATGTCACACTGTCTCTTTCTTTCATAAAGTTTGTTGGATGTGAAATTTAAAATTACTTCCCAAAAGCTCCTGGATGGTGTTAGAATGGAGCAGTGTGTAATAGCATAACAAAAGCACACATTTCTATAATTCTCTACTATTTACAAAGTAGTAAAAGTGTTATACACATTTTACAGATGAGGAAATTGAGGCTCAGAACAATGAAGTGACTTGCCCAAGGCCACAAAACAAGTAAATGGCAGAGCTGTTCCTTGAACCTGACTTCTGACTCCCAGCTAAGTGCCTTCTCCATTAAGTCATGCTGCCTTTTATACTTGGTGGGTATTTCTAGAATTTAATGTTCAGACAACCAAATTTTTATGGGCCTTCTCAACTTTTAGTCCACTGAGTTTTTTAAGGATGATCTCTTACTAAAAATATATTATGACATCTCAAAATAGAATGTAGATTACTAGACCATGGCTTAAAATGTAAGAATGGGAGATTCTTGGTCAAGGATAGAGTATGCTTACTAAAGGCAAATAAGAGTATTTTTGCATGTAAAAAAGGCTGAAAAATAAAAAGGATAAAGGAGAGAGAAAACTGTCAATCTATATCCATCTGAGAAAAAACCAATAAAGGAGATGTAAGTAAAAACCCGGACCTCAAATGTCTATATGAAAATGAGCAAATGGGTAACAAGCAAAAGAAACTCCAGGTAATGATACAAATTTCATCTCATAGGCATCGCTGAGATGTGGATGAAATCCATGACTGGAACATGCCTTTGGTTGGATAGGCTGGATTTCTTGGACTGAAATCTTATGATGGAAGTTAGGCCAAGAAGGATGAAAAACTCTTAAGAATCAAACTCTGAAGATTCAAAGGTAAACAATTCCAATGAAGAAGAAAAGCTGCATTTGTCTCAGCAGATCAATGTAGACATACTCATCAACCCTCTTACATCTCAAAACTATGCATATAAAAGATGGATGTAAGGGCAGATCAGAGGATGAGTTTGCGTGTGGCAGTCCTATAAAAGTAGTGTCCTTCCAAGCTAAAGCTTAGAATGAGTTGAGATTGGCAAAGAAGGCTGAGATTAATTAAAAAAAAAAGTTTTGTCAACTAAGTTGGGAAAGATAGAAGGCTCAAAGAGAAAGGTCACAGTTGGGGTGAAAACTGACAATACAGAAAAGCAGAACTGATCAATTCTCATTTTCTTTCTCTTTTCTCTGCAAAGTACAATGACCTTTGCACTGAAATTGCAGAACAAAAATGGCTAGCAGGGCATTACAAGATAATGAGAGAGTACCTAGTTGTTCTTGATGACTTCAAATCAGCTGGCTCAGATGAACTTAACTACTGAAAGAAGCGATTGCTGAGCCACAGTCAGTGATAAAAGAAAGATCGTGGAGAATAGGAAAGATACTGTAGAACTGGAAATGGGCAAATGTCCTGATTTAAAAAAAAATAGCCAAAAACAATAGAATAGTCTGTGAATGTAGGGTGGACATATTGTCCCTGTGTTATGTGTAAGCTAGATGAGTTTTCTAAATGTGACTTTTGGGGAGCCATGAAGAGTTATATCTGGAATACTGTCCACATCTCCCTCCAAGAGAGACTTTGTTTCCTTCTGGAAGGGAAGCAGGAGAAAAGGCCATGAGGCTGGATGAACTGTCCTTTTCTGATAGAGAAGTCCTGGAGTAGAATTATATCTTTCTGACCTTCTAAATATTGATAGCCTAGGGAATTTTTTTAGATTCAAGCTACTTTCCTGATACTATTTTTAAAGGGTAGGTGTTACCATAAGCACACTTGGTTTAACTCTACAGGTTTGACTCCTTTTCACCAAATTCAGTTATACAAAATCCAAATTTATCCAAATAAATACATTTAAAAAAATAAAATAAATCCATTTATCCAAACAGACAGCAAAGAGAAATGAGAGAAGTTATAACTTCTTTATAAAGACTAGAATATACCAGGCAATACACAGAGTGTATGAACTCTACTAAATGGAGGGGAATAGCTCAACCAAGTGAGCGAGGCCTTGATCTCACCCAAGAAGAAAAGTTTCCAGTGCGGCAAACTGGAAATCAGAGACATGTTGAAGACTGAGCTCTCCCCTGCAATATGTCTTCCAAAGTCTATACTGTTTCTCCATGGCTCTCTCCCTGAAGAGAGTCTGGAACCACATATATCGCCTCTCAAAGCAGGAATAAAGAATGTCTTTCTCTTCCAAGAATTCCATCCCCCACACAGACATGCAAGGAGCAATCATTCTTTCTGTCTACCTAGAATTACACCTAGATAACAACAGGGAAAACACTCCTGGGCTACCCAGGTTATACAAATATATAGCTCAATGAGTTTGACTTACATTACTAGCAAAATTCTAGAATGGATGATTAAAGAGATGGTATCCCAATAGGCTAATAAGATAATGAATGTTACCATGTATACAAAACTATGCATAACAATACTTTTAAAAAAAATAGTAACAAAGAACTGGAAATAAGGTAGTTGGGGAATGAACAAGTCATGGTACTTGAAAATAAGGAAATATTAGTGTACAGTAAGAAATCATGGTTATGGAGAATTCAGTAGAGAATAAAAAGACTTACATGAACATGGGAGGGAAGTAATATGCAGTGAAATAAGCAGAAAAAGAAAAACTGCATACACAGTGAGTTGTTGAGTCATTTCAGTCATGTCTGAAGATTCATGATGCCCATTTGGGATTTTCTTGGCAAAGATACTGGAGTGATTTGCCATTTCCTTCTCTAGATCATTTTACAGATGAGGAAACTGAGGCAAACAGGGTTAAGTGACTTGCCCAGGGTCACATAGCTAGTGTCTGAGAAGAGTAGTTACTAAAAAATCAAATGACAGCAACAATGTAAATGGAAAGCATAAAACTCCAAATTGAATGCCTTATAACTATAATCATCAAGCTTGTTCCTGAATAAAAGATGAGAAAATATACCTCCCTTTCTTCTTTGTAGAGGTGAGTGAACATGGACTGGGAAAATTATATAGACTGTTAGGCTCTAAGATCTGGTTCACATGTTTAGTTTTTCTCAACTGATTTTTTAAAAACTTCATTGTGTTTTTTTTTTTTTTTTTTGCTCCTAAGAGATGGCTTGCTGGGTAGAGGAGAGGGAAGGAAATATTTGGAAATTATGGTGATAAGAGACAAAAAAATCCCAAAACAAACCAAAACCAAAACCAAAACCTCTCAATATAATTTTTTAAAAGAAAAAATATGATAACAGTGTAACATGATTTACCTTTTGGGCAGTGTTACTACACCAGATGATCAATAGAATGCTGCAGCTATAGTTTGCTTAGTTGCAAACTTAGTTGCAAGGCATCTCATAAAGTATCTTATACTTTTTTGGAGAAAGTTTGGAGAGATGCAGGCTAGATGACAATATAATTAGATGGATTTGGAATTTGTTGAATGGCTGAATCCAATGAGATTTGGTTAATGGACCATTATCAACCTGGGAGGTGGTCTCCAAAAGGGTTACATAGGAATCTGTGCTTGACCCTGTGATATTTATTGTCAATCATTTGGATAAAGTAGGGTTGTGCAAGTGGTCTGAATTGACTCGGGAGAGCTGATTGATAAATTTTCAATATTTGCATTTATACCCCCAAACTAGATAATTGAGACAAATCAGGGCTTGATTGATTGTTTTGCTGATTATCTAGACTTAGGGAAGTGATGGAGAAAATGTTAGTAATTACCCTGGTTATTAAATATTGATAAGCACATCCCTGGATAAAGGCAAATGTGGCATACTCATCAAGTCTGCAGATTTCACAGGGAGGGATGGCTAACATATTATATGATAGATTCAAGATCCAAAAAGATCTTGACCGTCTAGAGGAGTAGGCTGAATCTCCTAGATTAAAGTTTAAAAAGATAAGTGTAAAGTCTTTCACTTATGTTCAAAAATAAATTCCCCAACCACAAGATAGGAGTAGTATGCTTGGATAGTAACTTCTTGGAAAAAGACCTGGGTGTTTCAGTGGACTGCAACTCAATATGAGTGATCAGCATGGTGTGGCAGCCCAAAGAGCTGATATAACCTTGGGCTACATTAAGAGAGGTATACCTAATGGGAATAAGGAGGTGATAGGCCCTCAGTACTCTGCTCATGCTAGGCCACATTTGGGATATGTATTTAGTTCTGCTTACTGCAGTTCAAGGACATTATTACTAAGCTGGAGAATTTACAGAGAAAGGCACCTGGGGATGAAGATGCTTCAATTTATGCCACATGAGGATAGGCAGAAGGGGTGTTTGGAGAACAGAGACCCCGGGAGGGGACATGATAGCTACCTTCAAATATGTGAGAATTGGCAGGAGAAAAAGAGATTAGACCTTTTATTTTGTTAGGGTCACTGAGGGCAGAACCAGAGATAGAAGTTGCAAAGAAAGCAACTTAATTTCAATGTCAGGAAAAAGTCCCTGATAATAAAAGCTACTTAGAAGTAGGATGGATTGTCGCAGGAGGTGGTGGGTTCCCTTCATCAAAGTTAGCTAACCTGTCAGGCATGTTACAATGGTGATTGCTTTAGGGGCACAGATTGGACTAGGTGACCCTGAATTCTCTTCTAACACTGAAACTAGGTAATTTTATAATTTGGTTGAGGCCTCATTGGTCACATTAGGAAGCAAGGAGAGAGGATTGAGGAGACACAATGTGACCTGCCAGGTTTTTTTCAGATCAATGTTTGTGGTGACTCATTGCTGCTTGCGTAGGTTTTTGCATTGGCTAGTGGGTAATTTTTACATGACATTTATCCAAAGTTCCTGTAATAATGACTCATGGTCCTGCTTCTGCTCAGAATTTAGTTAAAGCAGAACATTTAAGGGGAAAAAAATTTCCATGTGATACTAAAATCTTTCAGTGAAATCCATTAAGGAAAGATATAGATGGAAACAAGCCATGGGTTCTCAGGAAACCATTATTCATCATTGGATTTGACACCAGGGACAAGGCAATAGGTGCTGTTGGAAAGCAAGTTTTGCTTCTATAGAAGTCTCAATTACTCTTAAATGTCCAATTTTTTTCCCTAATTTCCTGAAAGGTAATTGTTCTGGAGCTTCACTGTTTATGACTTATAGGTAGGTTCTTAGGATCCTAAGCATCTTTTTTGTTCCTGGAGTAGGATATCATCCTTCCAATAATAACAATAAAAACAATAACAGTAATAATGATTGTGACAATACTTATATAGTATTTTATCATTGCAAAGTGCTTTACATAAATTATCTCATTTAGTCCTCACCTAATCTTACTCAAGGACTTTTGGTTATAGGGACATGACCCCAAGGCCTACAAAAGGGAAAGACTTTGAATACAGGCCTGGTGATGCTTGACTGAGGGCCTGTTTAACTATATTTAGAGAAGCTCATCACAAGGCTGGCCAGAAGGTAGTACATTTTTTTCGGCCTCAGAACATTTTGAAGACCATTGACAGCATTACAGAGAAGTTGAAATCTGTAGTAGTGGAAGGACTACCAACACTGATGAAAATAATAGATCTTAGACATATTAAAATATTCTTACAATAATCCCATGAAAGGTATTTATAAATGAATGAATTATCACATAAAAAGCATTTATTAAGCATTTCCTATGTGCCAAGCACTGAGCTCAGCACAGTGGATACAAATATAAAAAGCGAAGGCAGTTCCTGGTGTTAAGAAGCTAACATTGTGACAGGGAGAGATAGAATATAAAGGCGAGTCATAGGGATGGACAATTGATTATCAAGATCTTTCCAAAAGCAGTAGAATTTGGTTATGGTCCAAGAGCATGAGGATAGGGCTAGGGAAGAGGAAAGTGATGTACAGCTGTCAGGGAAGACGTTAAGAAGATAGCCAGGGTGTACAGTTGGATGGTATGTGAATGAAGAGTGGTCTCATGATCTGGAACTGGTGAAATGTAGTGGGCAAAGTGAGTTTGAGTTCCTTCACTCATCAGTCAGGACAGCTCAGCCCCAGGTTAGGAATTCTGAAACTGAGTAAATTACATTTTCCAGGGAAGAGTCTCTAGAAACATCTCTAAACCTCAGTTTCTTAATCTGTAGCATAGTTAGGGCAACGATTAAGTGACTTGCCCAAAGTCTAAAGGTATTCTTATTACTACTTTTAATGAAAATCATATTATTTGTCATAATCTTTATAATTAGGGGCAACTAGGTGGTTCAGTGGATAAAGCGCTAGGCCTGGAGTCAGGATGACCTGAGTTCAAATTCCACCTCAGACACTTATTAGCTGTGTGACTCTGGGCAAGTCATGTAACCTTATTTGCCTCAGTTTCCTCATCTGTAAAATGAACTGGAGAAGGAAATGGCAAACCACTCCAACATCTTTGCCAAGAAAATCCCAAAAGGGGTCACAAAGAATTGGACATGACTGAAATGACTGAACAATAACAGCATTAAAATGAATAATGTAACTGATACATATCAAATGTGTTTATATACATGTATATATAATACATACACATATATTTATTCTTATTATTTTGTCCGGAACTAAGATTTAATTGGAATAAAGAACTCCCTGTGAGGAAATTCTCTCTATGAAAGCAGATCTGTTGCCAACTGGTCTGCAATTATCGGTCTCAAAGAGTTGCTTTAGGTCACACAGAAGTTAAGTGACTTGCCCAAGACCACATAGTTAGTATGTCAGAGGTAGGATTTAAACCCAGATCTTTCTGATTCTAAGTCTTGGATTAATAGTACTTATAACAATGCATTAAGATTGTTGTCAGATTCTTCATCATGGTGTGACTGGGCCCCTGAGTTCCTGAAGGAAGTGCCAGTGAACATAACTTCTGGCAAGTCCTACCTGGCTAGAAAGGACCCAGAAACAGACTGTGTCTTTTATCCAAGAACTCAAAGTTTGGCCACCATGAAACTAATATGTTTGGCCATACCAACTCATGATGATTGTCTGTCAAGGAAGAGGGAGGTCACAGTCTATACTGGTGAAGGGTATATTCACACCAATGAAATTCCAGATCCCTTGCTGAAGAAATGGTGATGGAAACCACAGTGGTGACTACTAGCAGTGCTTCAATACTTTAATGGCTCATCATTTCATTGACATGGGTACTCCCTTCTTTGGTACAAATCACAGGGCGATTCTTGTTAACCTCCCATAAATCCTTGAAAGAGGAACACCTAATGCACCAGAGGCCTTTTTCTATGTCTTTCAACAATGAGTGGTTACCAATGCAGTACACAGGCTATACATTTATTAACCCTTGCTCTTACTATATGACTAGCTTAACTTTCTTATATGATCAAACATTTCCTGAATACACATACATGCATACATACGTATAAAAACCCATTTGTACACATGCATGTATATTTATTTCTTTTGGGACCAAATTCTTATATATAAGGAATCACTGGTAATAAATACACAGCTTGCTTATGTCTAGTATGTGTCTGTCCATTGGTCTTTTGGCACCTGCAATTTTAATTTTGTAAAGATTTCAGTGTTCTATGATTTGAGACACTATAACATCACCAAAAAGATATTGGTGTTAAAAAAATGTATTTTTGCACTGGAGACATGCTTGAGTTATCAAAGATGCCCATTGACTATATAGGCAAAAGTTAAATTCAATCCCAAATAAGAATAAAGAGTAAAGAGGAGAAAAAACTATGTAATCACAACAGGTTCAACCTTTGAGGCCGAATATTGGGAAATGGATAAAGAAAAGTCATTGACAAAGACTACCATCACTTTCTTCAGAGACTTAACTGATATGAAGCAGTCATACTAACAATGATGGCAACAGATACCAGAAATCACCTCAATCAGCAAACTTGATCTCTTGGCCTCGTGAAAAAAGCAGCCCCGGGCAACGTAGCTTGGAATATAAATTCATCTGCTGACTTTATGAAGGAGGATGGTGGAAGATTAAAAGCTGGATGACCTCACAAAACAGCAAAGAATAGTGGAAGAAGGAACATATCCACAGAAAGCTTGGCATGAGGCCTAAGTCAGATTCTTCCAAGACCATTTATGAATGAAATTGGAGGGACAACAGTGAAAAATGGAAAAGTTCTGTCAGCATTTCTGTAGCCAACTATTTTCATCATTGATTAGAGTAGAGCCATCATGCTTGGATTTTGACGTTCTATATGAGGAAGTAGAAATGGCACTAAAGAAAACAAGGATAGGAAAGGTGGTTAGAGGAGACGAAGTATATGATAATTATATTAGCCGACATTTATATAACACTTTAATTTGGAAACTGTGGGCTTCTTCTCCTGCCATCATGGGAGACACTGAGCATGGGGTGCAAAGCAATGGTCAAAATTATCAGATTTTTTTGAATACAATTCTTACATAAATACATACACTTTCCCCCCAATGAAAACAAAGTTGATGTTTAAGTTAAAAAAGCAAGACTAACAGGCAAATTGACTCCAATGACAAATCTGAATCTATGCTTGTCTAATTTCATCTTGGGCTACTGTCAGTTAAGTTAGGCTCATTATTGCTGCCTTTGAATATGAGGTTATAAATTCAAAGTTAAACAAGGCGGAAAGTTAAGATTATTACATTTGCTATATTTGTAAATGTCAATCATTTTGTATGACATAATAAGCCACCTTACAAAAATGTCAACTTTAAAATAATTGAGACAACTAGATGTGTGTCGCTAATAGCTTGAATTTTCATCAATTCAATTTAATTGCCTTGAATTTTTAATTACATCTTTTAAAAAAATGAAACAATATCACTCTATGATATACAAATATATGAGGTTTGAAAAGAAAATCTACAAACAGCAGAAACCAGTATAAGCAATGGCAATAGGTATTTTTGGAAGTGGAATTTCCAAGTATTTATATGGAGGAGAGGGAGGGAATAAACCTTTATATAGCTTATGAGGAATTTTACAAATATTAATTCATTTGATCCTCACAAAAACTTTGGGAGATAGGTGCTATTATTAGATGAAGAAACTGAGGCAAAGAGAGTGACTTACTCAGGGTCACATAGCTGAAGTATCTGAGGCTGGATTTGAACTCAGGTTTTCCTGTGTCCTCCACTGCACCACAAACTACTTCTTTCAAACATATTAGCTACTTTTAATAAGCAAAAAGGTAGCTAGGTGGTGCAGAGGGTAGAATGCTAGGTCTGGAATCAGGAAGACTCATCTTCCTGTTTAAATCCAGCCTCAGACACACGTACTAGCTGTGTGACCCTGGGCAAGTCACTGAACCCTGTTTGCCTCAGTTCCTCATTTGTAAAATGAGTTGGAGAAGAAAATTTCAAACCACTCCAGGATCTTTGCCAAGAAAATTCCAAATGGGGTCATAAAGAGTTGGACATGACTGAAAAATGACTGAACAACAACAAATAAGCAAAAGCAATCCCCCCCAAAACAAACAAACAACAAACAAAGCCACCAAAAACCATGTCTTTAATGCAAAAAAGATAGTTTACATTGTCTTAAGTTATTTGCAGCATTGCAAAATGTAAAAAGTGTTACTCCATAGGTGGAAATTCGGTGCTGCTGCATCTACTGATGTAGTTGGAACAGTATTTGGTGAGCCATATGCAAAGCAGCTTCTCTTGCTCCTAAGTGAAGATAATGCAGTGGGAAGGAGACTTGCCCATATGTCAGAAGACCTCTGGAATCAGCTACATGAGAAACTAAAACCCTACTATTTTGCATTTCAAATGTATGAACAGGCCAGAGTCAAGACGCATTTATTAAACATTTTCTCTAGGGGTACTGTGCTAAGAGCTGGTGATACAAACATAAACGAAAAGAAAGGCAGTCTTTTCCTTTAAGGAACTTATTATATTGTAATAGGGGAATACAACCCAATAAAAAGAAGCTGAAAGGGATGTGTGTGTGTATGTGTGTGTGTGTGTGTGAGAGAGAGAGAAAGAGAGAGAGACAGAGAGATAGATAGATAGATAGAGAAAGAGAGAGAGAGAGAGAGAGAGAGAGAGAGAGAGAGAGAGAGAGAGAAATAAGGTACCTCCTTCCTCCTTCCCTTTTCATCCCACATTGGTGGAAAAAGAACAGAGTCAGGAGTGGGCCCCAGAGGACTGAAGACATGGCAAGCTAGGGCATATTCCATTATCAAATTGTTTTAATGATTACTAATTTGTAGCACATTTTAAATTCAAATACTCCTTGTTCCCAGTCTTCCTACTTTTTTTTATTGTTACCCTTGACATTCTTGATTTTTTTGTTTCTCTATATAGATTTCATTATTACTTTTTGTAGCTTTACAATATAATCCTTTGGTAGTTTGATCAGTATGGTGCCAAATGACCAAATCAATTTATGTTGTATTGCTTTTTTAAATGTTGACTTGCCTTGCCAAGGAGCAATAAATATTTTTCCAATTATTTGTCTACATTTCTACAGAGGATATTTTATAGTTGGATTAACACAGTTCCTAAATATATATTGGTAGATATACTCCCGATGGAATTTCTCTTTCTATATCTTCCTGTTGGGTTTTGTTGGCAACATACAGGAATGCTCATGATTTATGTGAATTTATTTTCTATCTTACAATTTTATTGAATTTATGGTTTTAATTAATTTTTGATGGATTCTGTAGATTTTTTCATGCAAAACATCATATCATCTTCAAAAAGATGTTTTTTTTACTTGATTTCTTTCTTATCTTATTGCTATAGTTAGTCTTTCTAGGACAATGTTAAGTAGTAGTAGTAGTGATAATGGGCATCCTTGCTTTATCTATGATCCTTACAGAAAGGTCTCTAACTATACACCATCACACATGATTTTTGTTCTTGGTTTTAGACATACATTATTTGCAATATTAAGGAAATGTCCATTTATTCCTATGCTTTCTAGTTTTTATTTTTTAAAACAAGAATAGGTGTTTGATTTTGTCAAAAACCATTTCAACATCTATTGATATAATTGTATAATTTTAAATTTTATATTGTCAACATGATTTTTTACATTTATAGTTTTCTTTATGTTGGACCAACCCTGAATTCTTGAGAGAAATACAGTATCATTACTGGGTATAACCTTTCTAATATATTATTGTATCCTATTTGCTTTTTGGTCTATAATTATCTTTCTCTGCTTTAGATGTCAAGACTATATTTATATCATAGAAAGATTAGAAGAGTGCCTTCTTTTTTTTATTACAAATGGTTTATGTAATATTAGAATTAATTGTGCTTTGAATGTTTTATAGAATTCACTTATAAATCTATCTGGTACTGGAGATTTTTTTTTCTTCAGGAGCTTTTTATTGACTTCTTTTTTTCTTCTTCTGATATTGGGTTATTTAAATAGTCTAGTTTTTCTTTTGTTGATCTGAATATTTTGTATTTAAAATTTTTTTATTCATTTTAAACTTAAATACAAAATGAGAAAAAGAGGAACATTTCCATATACACAGCAGAACACAGAGAGGATTCATTTTTGAAAAACTATGTAATAAATAGTGCACATTATTTCCAAAGCTACCCAGCTTTTCTGTGCTTATTTCTAAGTTTTCTTTTGTTCTCTGATGTACACTTTTTATTTTTTTCTCTCTCCTTCCTCAACCTACCTTACAGAAGGCTATAATTAAACACAAATATATATATGTACATATATATACACACATGCACACATATGTAAAACTACACTATACATACTTCTATTTATGAGTTCATATTTTGTATGTTTTAAAAAATTTATCCTCTATTCTCTCTAAATTGTTATTTTTGTTAGTATATAATTGGGCAAAATTATTTTTGATAAATTCCTTTTATTTTTGCTTATGAATTCTCCTTTTTTATTTTTGATATGAGTAAATTGGTTTTCCTTTCTCTTTTTTTTCTTTTGGCTAGGTAATGGGATTAAGTGACTTGCCCAGGGTCATACAGCTAGTAAGTGTCAAGCTTATGAGGCAGCGTTTGAACTCAGGTTCTCCTGACTCCAGGGCTGGTGCTCTATCCACTGTGCCACCTAGCTGCCCCCCTTCCTTTCTTTTTTTAAAAGCAGGCTAACTCTTTATTTTATTATCATCAAAAAAATCTCAGCTCCCTAGATCTATTCATTAGTATGATTTTTTTTTGCTTTTGATTTGATGAATCTCTTCTTTAATTTTCAGTTTCTACTTTGTTGCTTAGTAGTTTTTTTTTTTTTTTGGTTAGTTGTTGTTTATGTGTTTTTTTTAAATTGCATGACCAATTCATTAATTTGTTCTTTTTCTTTTTTTTATTGATGAAAGCATTTAGAGATATGCATTTCCCTCCAAAGAATTATTTTAGCTGCATCTCATATGTTTTGGTATGTTATTTTATTATTATCATTTTACTGGATGAAATTTTCTATTATTACTACAATTTCTTCTTTGCCAAGTTCTTTAGCATTATGTTATTTAGTTTCCAATTACTTTTTAATTCTTTCCTCAAGGGTTCTTTTTTGAATATAATTTTATAACATTGTGACCAGTAAATGATGTTTTTAGTACTTCTGCTTGCCTACATTTTTGATGAAGTCATCATGGCTCAATACATGGTGAATTCTTGCAAAGGTGCCATGTACTGCTGAGAATTGTGGCATGTAATTGTGGTAGTTTGTTGTGAATTCACCTTGTTCTTTTTAATTTTGGTTAATTTAATTTTCCTCTGTCTTAATCACATTAGCTAATGGTCTATTGATTTTGTGTGTCTTTTCAAAATGTCATCTCTTGGCTTTTTATCAGTCTTTATTTTTAGCTTTCTTTATTTCTACTTTAACTTCCTTTTTTTTAAAAATTAAAATTTTTATTACATTTTACATTCTGAACTCTCTCCCTCTTTGCCTCCCTATCCCACACTAGAGAAGGCCACCATCTCACACATACAATTATATATATCTTTATATATGCATATAGTTGCAGGTGTAACATGTATACATATATATACATATATATGTATATATTACATATATGTATGCACATATATACATATGTATATATCACACACACACATACACACACACATATACATATACAAGACTTACTATGCCTACTTTCATTCATCAGTTCTTTCTCTAGAGGTGGATAGCATCTTCCTTCATAGGTCCTTTGTAGTTGATTTGAGTATTTATAATACTCAAAACAACTTAGTTGTTCACAGTTATTCTTCAAACAATATTGCTGTTACTGTATACAGCATTTTCTTGGTTTTAAACTTTAAATATTTCAGTTTAGGACTCATGTTATGGTTGCTAATTTGTTTATTTTCTAATCTAAATTGCACACCCAGTTTACTGATCTTCTCTTTTTTCTATTTTGTTACTGTAAGTTTTCAGATATATAAATTGTCCTCTGAGATTGTGTTAGCTATGTTTCATACATTTTGCTAAGTTTTCTCATTGTTATTATTATCTTTAACAGAAATTTGTTTCATTTCTCTAGTTTGCTCTTTGGCTACCTTATTATGCAGGATACTAATATTTACTCTCCATTTATTTCTATTTGTTTTGCTTATATTTCCTTTAGTCATTACTATCTTTATTTCATTCTGGTCTATAAAAATTGCTTTTATTTTTACATTTGTTTCTGATTCCTTTATGACATAGCACATGATAAACTTTTATAAAAGTAACATATGATGGCTAGAAATATATATATTCCTCAATATTTCAATTCAGTAGCTACCATAGATCAATTACATTTAATTTTTCTAATAATCTGTTTAGCTCCATATTTTCTTGTCTATTTATAGATTTATATAGCTCTGAGAAGGGAATATTTGAGTTTCTTA
Source organism: Vombatus ursinus (assembly GCF_900497805.2). NCBI lineage: Eukaryota > Metazoa > Chordata > Mammalia > Diprotodontia > Vombatidae > Vombatus > Vombatus ursinus. Next base: position 17,000,770 of record NW_020940358.1, read on the forward strand.
CTATTATGTCAATATAAATTTGTTTTTGAAATTTGTCTAGCTTTTCTTTTAAGAATTTAAGACACTATACCACTTGGTACATGCATATTTAATATTATTATTTTAAAATTGTTTATGCTAACATTAGCTAATGTATAGTTTCCTTGTTTTGTGTCTTTCAACATCATTTTTATTGTTTTTTTAATCCAAGATTTCAATGTTGACTCCTGCTTTTTTAGATTCACCTAAGGCACAATAGGTCATGTTCCATACTTTCCTTTATACTCTGTATGTCTGAATCTTTTAAATTTTTTTTTAAAACTATATTCTATTATCTTTCTTTTCATTGGGGAGTTAAATACATTCATATTTAGGGTTATCATGGATAAGTTTGTTTTTCTTCCATGAAATACATATATAAATGCATTTTATACTTTTCTCTCCTTCAAAGTTTCTGAGGGTAACATTGTTAGAAGTAGAAGAGATTTTAGAAATTATCTAGTCTTGTATATATATATATATACATATATACACATACCTATATATATCTCCACATGTGTGTGTACATATGTCCTGTATATGTTAGTACTATCCAGGTCTCAATGCTTCTTCTGGTTTCTAGAGATTTAAGTCTTCATATAGGTACTTTTGGACCTCTATGAAGAAACTAGGGAATCTAAGAGACAGAGGTAAGAAGGAAGTTGAATTAATCATTGCTAGCATGTTTATAATGCTTTAAGGTTTACAAAGGGGTCTACAAGTTAACTCAGTTTTTACAATAACCCTGTGAAGAAGGCTCCCGTTTATCCCCATTTTACAGATGAGGAAACTGAGGCTGAAAACAGGTAGGTGACATGTGTAGGGCCACATAGCTAGTAAATGTCCAAGGCAGGATATGAATTCAGGTCTTTCTGAGTCTAAGTCCAACACTCTAGCCACCGTACCATCTAACTGAATGAATGGTAGTTTTTCCCCTGGATCTTCATGGCTTACTAAGATTTCTTCTGCACCGTAACTTCAGAGGTGCAATCAACAAGTGTGGTTCAGTGGAAAGAATTATGGCTTTGGAGTCAGAGGATCTACATTTAAATCCTGCCCTCACAACTTCCTACCTGTATAACCTGGGGCAAGTCACTCTGCCATTCTCCCCCTCTGCTTTCCCAGCTGTAAAATGAGAAGTTAATGCTAGATGATCTGTGGTTTCTTCTAGCTCTACCTCTATTCTACTGTGATACAAGCAGGAATGCCATACCACACATGGTACTAGATCCAAAGGAGCGAGGGTAGCATGATCCAATGGCAAGAGAACTGGGTCAGAATGAATGAATGAGTGAATGAAAAAGGATGTATCAAGCTCTTGCTATCCACCAAGCACTGAGCTAAACTCTAGAGCTACAAATAGAAAAAGCCAGGCAGTCCTTGTTCTCAAGCTCACACTCTAATTGGAGGAGACAAAACATAAAAGAAAGTTCTGCCACAGGACAGATGGAAACAACCTGGAAGTCCTAAGGGTGCTGCAGAAGGGCTGTTGGCAAGGCCTAGGGATCTTAGGCTATCTCAATAGGCCAGATGACAGTGTTGGGGTATCTGGGGTATCTGGAACACAGAGGCAGGTCAGATGGTAAGGCTTGGAAGATATTAAAAGGCAGTGACTGGGAAGATGGTAGTCATCTATCTCTCCAGAAAAAATAGAGTTAGTGACTCCTATCTCAACTGAGCCATGTGAGCAGTCAAATATCTTGGTTGGATTTTGGGATGTCCAGGGCCAGGTGAGAAGAATGGGAGAAAGTTTCTGAGGGTTGTGTTATATTAGAACTAGAAGAGATTTTTGAGATTATCTAGTTTGTTTTTCTAATTTTACAAATGAAGAAACTGAGGTCTAGGACAGTGAATCAACTGTCCAAGGTCACAGAAATAGTAAGAAGCAATTTATTTCAAATCTAATTCCCCTTCACCAGAAAGAGTGAAATCAGAGAGCATTTTGAAAATTCTGTTCTTTGCTGAGCAAATATCTAAAATGAAATGTTAATTACAAAAAACAAGAAAGGAGTTTTCTTCTACTCAGGCCATTTAAATAATGGTACAAGCATTTGAAATCTCATTTTGCCAGAATCCTCTCAACCTCAGCAGGTGCGAACACTTGATCTCTTCCTTACATTGAGTCACAGACTCTGAATTTCTGTGAAATTTCTGAATTTCTATTTCACTTCTGGGATATTTGACAAGTAGGTAGAGGTTTTCTGAGGAAAATCTTTTAACAGGCCTGAGAACCAAGAAACAGGACACTCTAGAGCTGCAGTTATGTTGGCATTGAATTGGTTTTCAACAAAAACCTCTTTCTGAAGTGAGCTGAGCATTGTTGAGGGGATTGGAGAGAGGAACTGAAGGAAGTCCTTTCTTGGGAGAGAAATCCCTGCTTCAGGTGATATTAATGTAATAGAAATGCTGGGTATTTTCATTTTTGGTGTTTATTAGCCAGAACCAGAAGATTCTTAGAGGTCATTTAATATAGTCCTCTCACTTTATGGAAGAGGAAGCTGAGACTCTGAGAGAAGCAATGTACTCAAGGTCACCCAGAGAGCTTGTGGCCCAATCAGGATTAGACTATAAGCCCCTTGAGTCACAGCTCATTATTTCAAATTTTGTACTTTTAGTGTGTCCTGACTTCTTTTTGAGACCCACTTAGAGAAAAGCAGGGCTGCTGTATGACACAGTGGATAGTGCCAAGCCTGGAGTCAGTAAGATTCATCCTCCTGAGCTCAAATCTGGCCTCAGACACTTAGTAGCTGTGTGACCCTGGGCAAGTCACTTAACCCTGTTTGCCTCAGTTTCCTCATCTGTAAAATGAGCTGGAAAAGGAAATGGCAAACCACTCCAGTATCTCTACCAAGAAAACCCCAAATGGGCTCATGAAGAGTCAGAAACCACTGAAATGACTGAACAGCAGTAATCACAACCACAACCACAACAACAACAGAGGGCTTTGTGAGGAATCTGATTATTAATCAAAGTCAGCTGTGCAAGGCATATCCTGTTTTCTGAAAAGGGAGGAAGCCCACTCTAAAGTTTGGTCCTAGAGTCTCAGGTGACCAAGCTCCCTTCCCAGGGAATAGACATGGCGAACAGATCATTGGCTACAAGATCTGCCAAACGGAATAGCAGAGGATCTTGTTACCAACAAGGAGGAGAGAGCAAAGAGAATTTTTAGTGACCTTCAGAGATTATGCAATATTTGCATTTCTGTCAGCACAAAGTAACAGCTTTGAATGCACTGTAGGCTTCCTATACGAGGAGAAGGTGAAAGGGCTGCAGTGATGCCCTTCTGATCTCCAGGCAATCAGGGAGAACAGAGTGTTCATTGAAAGGATGGAAAAGTGATTCAAAAGGAAGACAAAGAAGAACAAGGATTTGAAGAAGTAAAGTGACAAGCGGCAGGAGGGGAGAAGAAAAAGACCCAGAGAAAGAAGGGAAGAAGGATTATTGAACATTTGGAGCTAACAGACTGGAGATTGTTTTCATAGGGAGTAGAACAGCTTTTTATCATCTGCAAATTTAATCAGATCCAATCTGTCACCTGTGCCTTCATTCAAATAATAATAGATGTTACTTATATACCATTTTAAGATTTACAAAGCGCTTCACTTATGTTACAAAAATGTTAAATGACACAGGATCAAGGATGGGGTTCTGGTCCCAGTGTTCCCAGGTACAGTGACTCCAAAGTACAACTAAATGGAAACTTATGCCAAAGTTGTGAGTGTGTGTGTGTGTGTGTGTGTGTGTGACTGTTATCTCATGGCCATTTAACCACAATAGCCAACACCATCTATCCTTTTAAAGCTGAAAATATGTCCTCCCATGGCTTAATATTTATACTTGTTATGGTGTTGCTTGGCCTAGCCTCCACCATTGAAAGCCTTGACCAGAAATGGACTTTTACCAGTGGAATGCTTCAGCAGAGTGGGTCACACAGGAGGAGAGATGACTTCCCCAGACAATCTAAGCAGAATGAGGGGCCTGCTGAGATTAGCTTGGAGTGGGAGTGGGTCAAGATTAGGACTGCTCTGTGTGAGTAGGAACAACAGATTTCCCATAAAAGGTTGACAGAGATCAGGACCTGGAAAGAAGAAGCAAAGGGATGGGTTGTTTTAATATCATTCATTTATTTATTCTAATAGTGCTTTAACATTTACCAACTGCTTTAAATAACATGATATCATTTGATCCCTACTAGAACCCTGAGAGGTAAGTGCTTATAGGCATTATTATTGTTGTTGCTATTGTTATTATTATTATTTTTATTTAAATTTTAAAGATGAGGAAATTGAGGAATAGAGAGATTAAGTGACTTTCTTATAGTTTCACAAATGTCAGAGATAGGATTTGAACCCAGGTCTAAAATGACTAATGAGTATATATGTGCAACATTGGACACCAGAGAAATTCTATCTATCCTAATATTTATCTTTGTCTGGACTATTCATGATAGGTGCATTGAAAAGTCCCTGAGGTCTGCTTCTCCTAGATTAGTGCATTTGTAAATATTTCCTGCTTCTGTTACTCCCTTGAGCATAAAACCACCCATGAAGCCTAATAGGCTTGGGCTGCTCAGGACCAGCCTGAAGTTCTGGGCAGGGCTGGTTTCTTGGAGCTATCAGATGTACAGAATCATGTCAGGTGATCAGAACCAACGCTGAGACCTGGATGGTAATGTCATTTACTGGACAAGCAATATGAGATACATATACACACACACACATTACATGTATGCACATATAACACACATGCATTAAGTGTGTATAGCACATACATATGCATGTATACCATACATGTGTGTGTTTATATGTATATGTATATATATTATATATATGATTTATTAAATGTTTACTATGTGCTAAGTGCTAGGGATAAAAACACAAGTAAGCAGAACAGGCCCCACTTTTATGAAGTTCATATTGGAATTGTAGAAGACTACACATAAGGATAAGGAGGGGAGGAAACATGTGCAATGGTAGGGTATGGAGACAGCTGGAAAGTGTCCCGGAGGCCTGAGCTCCAGCAAGAAAAGGCAAAAGTTTACCTATTAGAGGTAAGAAAGGAAGGTAGATGGTGCAGTGTATAGAGTACCGGGCCTGCCGTCAAGAAGACTCATCTTCCTGAGTTCAAATCCTGATTCAGACTTACTAGCGATGTGACCTTGGGCAAGTCATTTAACCCTGTTTGCCTCAGTTTCCTCATCTGCAAAATGAGCTGGAGAAAAAAATGACAAACCACTCCACTATCTTTGCCAAGAAAACCCCAAAAGGGGTCACGAGGAGTCACAGAAATGACTGAACTACTATGAAAACAGGAGTATAAACAGAGTTAAGAGATCCAATGATGATTATGGCCTGAGAGCAGGATGCATGGTATGACATATTTGGGAAGAATATCCTTATATTCTTTTATGTATTTAGTATAGACTGGTTTGTGAATTATTGAATAAACTCCATAGTTAAGTCGAGGAGGCAGCATAGTTTAGGGGGAAAAGTCTCTGGAATGAGAAGAGCTGAATTCAAATCCTTGCTCTGACATCTATCTTTGACTTTGGGCAAGTCACTTAATCTCTAATCTTGTATTCCTTGTCCTTAAAATGGAGGGAATTGGACTAAATGATTTAAGAGATTCCTTTGATCTATAAGTTGATGCGCAGTGCCTGGCACATAGTAAGTGCTTGTTAGCAGTACTTATTGATTGACTAACTGATCTTATAGTCTTATGATCTGAGTGTGGGACCCTGCCTCTTTTCCCTGAAATCCTAGACCAGACTGTTTTCTCATTTATAAAATGAAAAGGGTAGACTTGACTTCTAAGGTTCCTTTCAGTTTCCTCTATAAACCCATGAGTAGTATTAATGGGTCAATGTCAACCTGGAGGAAGGTCTCTAATATAGTGTCCTTCAGGATCTGGGCTGACACTTAGGCTGTGGAAGAATATAGATATAGACATGGATGACAGTCTTATCACAATTGCATTTGATATAAAGTTGGAAAAAAACAAAAATAAAAACAAACAAAAAGGGGCAGCTAGGTGGTGAAGTGGATAGAGCTCTGGCCTTGGAGTCAGGAGGACCTGAGTTCAAATCTGACCTGTACTAGCTGTGTGACCCTGGGCAAGTCACTTAACCCTGATAGCCTCACCAAAAAAAGCAAAAAAACCCCCAAACAAACCAAAAACACCCAAAACCAAACAGACACAAAGTTGGGAGAGGTAGTCAGTGCACTAGATGACAATTAGGATCTAAAAGGATCTCTTACTTATAGAGAATCCTTCCTCTAGCTATCTCTATGCTCAGTTTTTACCAATGGTGCACCCAGGCTATCTGTCCCTCACTCTTGCTGCATGTGTAATGGGCCATTTCCTTTTCCAGTTATACCTCTTATTGATGTCATTTTTTACTTTGCTTTTGTGCACGATTGTTTTGTAGCCACATAGTGCAACCTACTTATGAGCACCATGTACTCCTCCCTTATCCTTCTGGTGACCTGAAATTTTGATTCTTCAGACTCATGGCGTCCCAGAATTCCTGGACTAGAAGAATCCATCTCTGAAAGACTTTTTTTTTTCTTTTACTTGACTTACGATGTCACTGGTATAGAAAACCAATGAGGAAAACTGGGTGAGGAAACTCCCTCTACCAATGTATAAGGGAGTTTTCTGAGGCATGATAAGGTTAGGTGACTTACTCAGGGTCACACAGTCAGGATCTTTCAGAGGCAGGACTTGAACCTTGGTTTTCCTGACTCTGAGGCCCACTTTCTATCCTTTCCATTTCTCTGGAAGAATATTGGTGTGGAAAAAAAAAACAGCCTTTGTTTCAGGGAGAGTATATTACAAATGTAATCAAGAACACTGTATGCCATGTTGGGTTTGGTTGATTACTGGCCAGTCTTGTCAAAGTGTTTATTTTTTCCTTTCTTTTTTTAGTCTTACTAAAAATTAGTATTGTTAGGAATTTTTTGTAATGTTTATTATTTATTTTAGGTAATTATTCTTAATTATTGATGATAATAATTGCTCTCTGGATAAAGAAGAAGACATGGATACATTGGAAAACTAAGATGATATTAAAACAAAAAAATTCATTAAAAATTAAAAGCAAAAAAGGATATTAACATTCTAGAACAATTGACTGAATCTAATAATAGCAAGGCCAATAGCTCACATTTATGAAATAATAACAATTATAATAATAATAATTTAAATTTGTATAGCACTCTGAGATTTGCAAAGCACTTTGCTTATAACAACCCTGTGAGGTAGGTAATACAAGTGAGAAAATTGAGGCTGAGGTTAAGTGGCCTTCCCAGGGACATACAATTACTAACTTTCAAAGTGACCCAGATTTCACATGGTCATGGACTAAATAACAAAATGATTCAGGAATGAGCTTAGGTATACACACAATATTAAAATATTGAGTTATTGACTTGTCTGAAATTGGCATTTGTCTAGCTCTTGTTTTGCTCATTTCTAAAACAGCTGGGCAGTAGGCACATTTGCCTTCATTATTAAGTTGAAATATAAGAATAGCTCTTCCTAAAAGGCTTCTGCAGGCTTAGGGCATCAATAATGGACTGTGGGATGCTGATTACTGAAGGACCAATTATCTGACTTTTGCAAGGTGAGAAAGAGGACACCAACTCGTGTTACAGCATGTTTGACCAACAGGGTGAAGTTAGACCTGGTGATAATGCACTTATTAGATGGCGTACTGTGCTAAAACCTAAATCCAGTATACTACTCTGCTCATATTCTAGGCCTTCTCTTTCTTCCCTACCTCCTCATTGAAGCCTTTGTTGGCGGTTATTTATGACCCCATAATATTATTCCTTATCCTACTTGTCTGAGTCCTAGAATTGAAATGCTTTCCCCCCTCAATATTGCTGATATGTTTAGTGTTGGTTCTTTGTCCTCAATCTTTTGGCCTTCCTTAAACAATTGGTTGGCCATGAAAAAAAAAATAAAACAAAGGATCTTTAGTGTTTAGTCGAGCAACTCTGAGAGAAGGCTAATTGAGAAGAAGAATGGCTAGTGACATCAGAAGACTTAGGTTCAAATCCTGCCTCCACTGTTATGTCTGTGTGATTTTGTCCAAATCATTTCACTTTTCTGGGGCACTGTTGCCTTGTGTAAAATGATGGACTCAATGACATCTAAGGTCTCTTCCAGCTCTAAGTCTATTATTATGGTCCGTGATCTATCATCTCTCTAGTTAGTAATGAGGAGGTCCCTTTAGGTCTTAGACCTTTTCAACTCTCTTATGTATTCATCATGTGTTATTGTGCATTATAGTTGTATATGCAGCAAAATCATGTAATCTTCTTGAGGAGAGGCATTGCTTTTCACTTCTGTGTTTTTGTCTTCAGTGCTTTACACCGTACCTTGTACATAGGCAGCTGGGTGGCTCAGTGGATAGATTGCTGGGCCTGGAGTCAAGAAGACCTCTGAGTTCAAATGTGGCCTCAGACATTTTCTAGCTGAGTGATCCTGGACAAGTTATTTAACCTCTGTCTGCCTCAGTTTTCTCATCTGCAAAATAGGAGTAATAATACTATCTACCTCCCAGGGTTGTTATAAGGATCAAATGAGACAATAATTGTGAAGTCTTTAGCACAGTGCCTGGAACATAGTAGGTGCTATATAAATGTTAGATATTATTATTATTATTATTATTATTATTATTATTATTATTATTATTATTACATAGGAGACATTTAGTAATACTTATTGGATTGAACTGAACTATATATATATATAGTATGTATATATGTATATATCTATACCAATATCTATATATCTGTATCTATACTGATACACATATATACTGATATAGATACAGATACATAGTTGTTGTCATTCAGTTGTGTATGATTCTTCATGACCTTGCAGACAACAGTACTCTAGTGCTGTACATGGGGTTTTCTTGGCAAAGATACTGAGTGGTTTGCCATTTCCTAGCCTAGTGTATTGAGGCAAACAGAGGTTAAGTGACTTGCCCAAGGTCATATATCTGTAAATATCTGTGGCTAGACTTGTACTCAGGTTTTCCTGACTCCAGGCCTAGTGCTCTATCCACTGAGCCACCTAGCTGCTTCTATCTATATCTATATCTGTATCTATATCTACCCCTGCACCTGTATCTGTATCTGTATCTGTATCTATAGTTATACCTGTACCTATCTCTCTCTCACATTCTTTTATTAGATAGACTGTGAATTCTATGAGGGTAGGGACTATATCTTAACTAAAATTTCTGTCCTTTCAGAACCAAGCTTGGAGCTCCACAGACATGAAGTACTCCATAAATATCTGCTTAATTAGATTCTTCTAATCATCTAACAATTAACAAGCACTTATTAAGGGCTTCCTTTGTGCCAGACACTAAGCTAATTGCTGGGGATACAAAGAAAAAGCAAGAAGAGCTCCTGCTCTCAAGGAGCTTACATTCTAATGGCGGAGACACCCTCTCCCTGGCTACTCTTACAACTCCCACTCATAATCCAGGGTTGGATCCCCAGAGGGGTGACTCACTCAGGTTCTAGGGATAACTCTGTTGGGGTTCACTCCTAACATTTTAGTGCCTGATTCTCTCTCCCCCATCGTAATGAGTTCCCATTAACAACCAGCTAGTAAACTTGGCTAGTTTTTATTTACTAGGATGGTATAGTAAGAATAAGTAATATCAAACATTCCCCTAAAAGCTTGGGACACACTGTGCCATAAAGACATGCTAGGGTAATGTGTGTGTGACAAGAGGTAATTAAGAACTTCCGGTGGTAGAAGTTCTTTCCCTTTTTGTAGAGAGCTCATTCAGCTTCCTTTGCATGTAGCTCTCTACTGGGATGGCCTTGATGGCGTATGGGCCCAAGCCGAGACCTTTGTCTATTACCCCAAAAAGAATTTGGGTCCCATTTGTCTAAGGGATTCTCCTTGAATTCTCCCACTGGATCTAGGAGGTCTCTGGCGTTCCCCTGAGGCCATAATTCCACCAATCTCCCAATTCTCTGTTACCCTTGACCTAGCCTAGTCTTCCCTTGTCTTACTTCCCTATGGCCCCAGGCCACTTCCCACCCTTAATCCTATCTAGGCTCCATTCTCCTTTGGCCACAGTGGTCCAGGTCCCTGGAGTTCTATTACCTCATAGACTACTTGGCTACTCCTAGATCCCTCCCATAGTCTTTCTGTATATAAGGTCCATCTTGTCTCCATGAAGATGCTCTGATCCTTATAATCTAGCCACTGCTCAGATTTTACAATCTAGCCAATAGCTCACAGGTGCTCAGATTCCTTAAGAGTCTGGCCAATATGGAGGATCTTTAATAAACCTTGTCTTTGGCTGAAAGAAGGCTTGGGTCGAATTTTTTTGGGCAGGACCCAGAGTCGTGCTTTTGGGGTTCCAGCACTCCTAAACCTCTAGACCTCACCAGCCTCAGCAGATCCTCAATGAGGATCCATTTCTCTCTGCAGTCCAGATCTGGCCCTTTTTTCCACAACGAGGACTCATGTTTCCTGAAGCCGTCTCCTTCTTTAGGTTACTGTCTTTCCTCATTCATCTGTCCTGAGTACTCCTGATTCAAATGCCTTCCCCAATGTTAGCCATTGTCACCTCAGGGACCTCATAATTATTGCCTTGCAGCCCTCCTAGATCCTTAACTCACAAAGTTTGCTCCCTGGACACATCCATCTTGAGGCTTTTGCTCAGTCACATATTCAGGGAAGGAAACACAAAGAAGACACTTCAAACTCCGATTTGGTATTGCCTAGGCAGGGCATGGATACTATTTCTCATGTGTTCTAAAAGCATGGAGGCTATGGAGAGGAATGGAACCAACTTCTCTTCCCCCACCCTTCACCTGAAAATGCAGCTTAAAGCACTCTTACCTCCCTCAGACACAGGAAGAAAACTCCTAGAGCCCTGTAGCTTGATTTTGTATAACCCTTTGGTCATCTGCTTTTCCAGCTTAGCAGCCTATTAGGGGACTCTTTATCATTATGACCGGGTACAAGCCCAAGCCGAGACCTTTGCCCCTCACCCCAAAAAGAATTTGGGTCCTATTTGTCTACACAACCCAGAAAACCCTTAAACTTTCTTTGAACTATCAAAGAAGTGCCAAGTGATTGCCTGAGGCTACAAGCCACTCAACTGTCCTTTCTTTATCTCTTATTCTTATTCCTTTCAACTGACCTTATGGTCTAGGCCTTTATTGTCTATTATCTCCCTTTGATAACCTAATGAAGCCTAGTATATTTCCCATCTTTGATCTTATCCAGACCCCATACAACCTCTTCCTTCCCTATCTTCCAGTTCTTTGTTACCCTAATAAAGCCCAGCCCTCCATCCCAGATGACCCCATTCAACCTCCCAGACACTCCCATTCTTTCTAAACTCTTCCCCAAGTCACCCTAGCTTCAGGATTTTCCTCCCAAATTACTTGGCTGTATATAAGATCCATCCTGGTCCCCATTTAAATGCTGAGACTTCTTCATGCCTGCTTCTACTGTACAGATTCCTTAAGAGTCTGGCCTGTATGGTTCATCTCTAATAAGACTTTGCCTTTGGCTGAAAGAAGAGTTTGGTCGAATTTATTTGGGCAGGACTCATGTATAGTGATTTCAGGGTCCCAGCACTGCTAGCATCCACACCTCAACAATTACACAGTAAGCCCTTTAGTCATATACAGACCCTCTAAGTTTCCATATGATAAGCTGGAATCAGGCAGGAAGTTACAGGTGGGCCTGACTCAGGCTGGTACCCTGTTAGTTTAGGTTTGAAGTTGGATAAAATAAGGTACTCAGTAGTCACTGAACAGTTAACAAAAGGAGATGTACTTAGTTCTAATATAGCAAGGATATACAAGGATACAGCAACCATTAGTTTGTATAGATGGATCTTTCCATGTCCATATTCTATGCTGAAATATAGCTGTCCCACAGGACAGTGTGCAATCACTTGACTGTCCTGGTGAAGAGGTTTGCCTACAATTCCCAGAAAAACCTTAAAACTTTTAGATTCCTTGTAGACTCACTTATCTCTCTTTGACAAAAAGAACCTGGCTTCAGTTTTGTTTACCGGTCCCAGGAAACCCTTAAAGTTTTAGAAACTGCCTTATTTCCCTTTGAAAGCAAACTTCCCCTTCCAGCTCCCTTCATTATCTATTCTCATTGTCTGTTCAAATCACTTAGATATTCCAAAAGGAAATTCTCACCTGGACCCTTTTCCAAACAGTCCACCTCCCCCATCAACTGGCTTTCCCATTGCTTTGCCTTCCTGGACATTCCCACCTTAATCCTAGCTAGGCCCAGTGTTCCCTTGCCCCAGCTTGCTGGCCACCCCCATCCAGATCTCCCTAGACCCCTCCTCCCCTCACCCCAAACTGCTTGGTCACTCCTTGGACCCCTCCTCCCGTCACTCCAAAGTGGATGGCCCCTCCCTCAGTCTGTACTTAAGACTCACCTTTCCCCCATTCTGATGCTGAGCTGTTCTCAAGCTTAGAAGCTGAGACCCCTCATGCCTGCCCATAAGCACCTGGCCTATCCACCCCATACCCCACTCAGACGCTGAGCTTTCTAGACTGCCTCACACTGCTCTTCCTTGCGAGTGTCACCTGACCACCTTAACCCTATTTAGATCACTGATGTTTGGGTTCCTTTGGAGTCTGGCCTATATGCTTATCTTCAATAAACTTTTTCTCTGGCTGGAAGAAGATCGGAGTTGAATTCATTCAGGCAGATCTGCACCGTGATTTGGGCTTTTCCCCATGATCTTGGGGTGCCTCTGTGCATCTAAGAGCACCTCAAAACCCCTCCTCTTCACTGGCATCCACCAAGATGGAGGAATTATTAGCATTTGGTAGAAAGGGGTTAAACTGGTAGGTGTCAGCTTAGGGTACCCTCCCTCTTTGAGGGATAGCAACCAAGGATACTTGCAGCTTTTAAATCTAAAAATCACATCCCTCGACCAGTAACTTTTTAGGGAGATGGATAGATATAATTCTAGTCTGTTATCCCTCTCTCTTAGGGGAGAACAGAACTCTTCTCAAGGCAGGAATCTTAGCATCCTTTGGAGAGGGGTGGATATGATCTCAGAGCTATTTCTTCATGCCTCCCCTTGATTTACCTGTCTATATGTTTAGATATCCAATGTGGATATATATATATATATATCTTACGTGGGCAGTACAATTCTTACATAAATTTATATCCACTAGAAGACCAAAATGTCTCTTCTCTTTAAGTCTCACCATTTTGGTCCCTGAAGTATACATACATATATGTATATGTATATGTATATATATATATATACACACACACACACACACACATATATAATATATACACACACACGTACATATATACACATACATATATTTATACATACATGTACACACATACATATATATAAACACACACACACACATATATATATACATATATATATACTTGTTAATTCTCCCATCAGACTGTAAACTCAGGGATTGTTTCATTCTTTGTACTCATATTCCCAGTGCCTAAAACAGTGCCTGACATATATTAGCTATTTACTAAATGCTTGTTGATTGTTTGATTGACAAATTCCCCATTAGAATGTAGGTTCTTTTATGGCTAATGCAGGAATTTGTTTTGCTTGATGATACATACTTGTAATGAGTTTTGTTCTTTTTGCTTTTTAAATGGATAGGGAAGGTGGAAGGGAGAGAATTCAGAAGTGAAAATAAAACAAAATTGATTTTAAAAAAAGTGAACAGATGCAATGATGGAAAAACAAAAAGAACATAGGTTCCTTGAAGACAGAGACTATCTCACTTTTTTTATTTGTAGTTCCAGGGCTTCATGTAGTGTATGGCACAAATAGTAAATACATAATAAATGCTTTCCGCTTTCATTCACTCATATAATACAGAATCCTGAGCCTCCCAGGGGGAACATTTGAAGCACCAAAGCACATCTTCTATCAATAATAGCACATTTTAAAAAGTGCTTTACAATTGACAAAGTGTTTTATGAGCTGAATCTATAGACATCTTTGAAGTCTATTGTATAGTTTTTTCCAGATGCATCAACTCCCATCACTCTCCCTTTTAGTGTAATTTTCTTAGTTTTCTTGGAAAAAAAAGGACAACACTTTCCCCAAGGACACTGGGAAGATGTGTTTGGGGGCAAAAAATTCTTTGCTTTGAAAAAGCCAACTCAAGTATGTCATCAGCTTCCAGGTCCTTAGTGCATCCTTTCAAGTAGCCCATGTCTGGGCTTCATCAATTGATCACCAATGCAGCATACCCATCACTTGGGAGACAAGTACAGAGAGTAAGTGAAAAATGGCTTTCTTTTCATTATCAAAGTGAAGTGAGAATTAGGCTATCTTAGTTGAAAACCTAATGGTTTGTGAGACAATTTCCCTGGGGTGGAGCAGCCTGACCTTTTATTTTGGAGGAGGATGTATAATTATTAAGCACATTCTAGGCAATAATTATCATTTTTCTTTCTTGTCTCATTTGAGTTTTTTGCCATTCGGAACATCTAATCACTACCCAGGCAAAAAAATGTAGAACCAGGCAAACTTTTCTCTGGAAAAAGTTAGACTACTTCCAAATAGCCACATGTCTCACTTAGAACTGGAATGGATTTAGATCATTGACCATAACCAATAAGGCCCATGAAGATTAAATGACTTATTCAAGATCGCACATGAAGTAAATAAGAGAGAGAGAGAAGTTGAAACAAGGTCACCTAACTCCAAATTCTGGGCTAAAAAATACAAATGGAACAATACCAGACTATACTGCCTTACCCACAATTGTGGTTAATCAGATAATTTTTCCTTTCCTTCTCTATTCATTTTTAATAGCCCACATTTTAAAGCTCGTCGAATCTTAAGATACAGGAGTCTTCAACTGATCCCCTTATTTCAAAGTTCACTGAAATGAGACCAACAGAGGTTCAGTGACTTAATATTCAATAAGTAACAAAACTAGAGTTTTAACTTTGACTTTGACTTCAAATCCAATGCTCTTTCCACTAAGTCAGGCTTTGGGAGTGCTTTCAGTTCTTTTCATTACTAAGTGCTTCAGATCCTTTCATTCCTTTTGACTTCATGTCATCTGAAATATCAGAGGCACTTAATTCATGCTTATTAATTGATTGATAGATTTTTGTCTGAATCTTCCTCTAATTAAGTGCTATTTCTGAATCACTGCTATAGAAATTTGTCCAGTTCTGCCTATCTTCTCCTCCACTTCCTAAGGCTATGGTGATGCAATCATTGTTAACCATAAGAATAGTGAGGGAAGTGGTGGTGAAGCAGGGAATGACAGCACCAGGAGAGGTCTGGCCTTGCCCTTAAAATGCAGATATTTGCCTGAGTAAAGAACAAAGAAAAACTCCCACTTCCTCTTCAACCCCAGTTGTCCACTTCCTCATTACATCCATCTCAACTCTACTGCCCTGACACTCCTACCCCACTCTGCATCTTCTTTTCCTTTTTACTGTTCCCTCTGGGATACAGCCCACCTTCACTGAAATCCAATTCACTTGCATGTCACGGCATCACTTCCCTGATGTCATGGTCCTTTTTGAGAATGAAGGACAAACAGCCACCCACTCCATAACTAACAGATTTGCTCTTATTATAATTATTAATTTATTACTACTAATCAATTATAATTAATATTATTTACTTATTAATATTTATTATTATTATTTATTTTTAACCATTTCCTCTCTTGTTGCCTTCAGTCTTCTTTCACTCATTGAGACCTAGCTCCAGATGTATGACCCTGCATTCCTGGCCACCCTTACCAGCACTAGTTGAACTTTCCGTCATGTCGCTCTCTGGCCCCACTCCTCACCCTAACTCACTTATGCCAGTGGAACATATGCCAAGTGGATCTATCATCCCAGGGATCAGAGTGGGGTCATAGTTCAACACATTGTAAGATGACATTATTTCTTTATGAATATAATACTGGGTACAAATTCCTAATAGGTCTACTCTTCAAATGGTCTGGGACTATTCATCTTCCCCTTTATCCCTTTTCCCTGTCACCAGCAAAAGCAAAGCTGTGAACTAAGTTGGGAGTTTAGTCTTCACTTCACTAGAAGAGAAGGTTATCAGTTTCTCAGGAGTTTAAATGCCGTATCTTTTAAATTCTATTTTCATGCAGTAAATGTTTTCTAAACTACAATGAGAATGTATTTTCATTTTGTGTAATGCAAAGTTGGGGATGAAAGTAAGAATACTAATGAAAAATGGGAACAAATTTGAGCCAACTGTGATAAATTTATGAAAGATTGTACATAATGATTTTACAGCTTTAAGTCTAGAGTGAGTTGAAATAGAAATCTTGGCAAATGCATTTGGATGTAAGGGATCTAGGCAGGCTCCTGGGAGGCTCCCAGGGATTGAGGTCATTCTACTTATTTTTCTTTTTCCAAGGCTCACATGGGGGTAGGTACATCATCTTAGAGAAAAACTTCCTATATCGGGTCATATAAGCAATTTTTCTCTTCTACCTTGCTTTACGTATTGAGGATACTGAGTTCTGAATCCTTCCTCACTAGAAGGGCTTCAAGAGTGACCCCACCAAGACAAGTTCATATAAAAGGCAATGGGAAGATTATTAGGGCTCTTGAAAGGAAATGAAAATCAAAGCATTCTTTTTTTTTTATGCATGGGGAGTAGGGCATTTCAACTTCCTATTGGAGGCTCCAGTTGATTTGGTTTCCTGTGGGGTTTTATCATCTTCACTCAAGGAGTGAGTTAAGACAGTGGGAGACATGAGTTTTTGGAAAAACGTTGGAAAAACATTTTTTTTTTTGTGGAACAATGAATGCTTTTCCTTAACTTTTTTGAGTGGTTCTTGAAAAATTTTCTTGAAAAAGGGAACAATGACAATATGTTTCCTTTTCATGTTGATCTGCCTGCTCAACTGAGTTTGTACTTGCTATGGAAAATAAGCACCAACTTTGGTGGTTTAATTTTACATCTCATTAAAAATTATTAAGTGCCTACTATTTGAGCCAGTGTGGAGTAACAAAAAAAGCATACTAGACTTGGAGGAAAGAAGACCTGGGTTCAAATACTATCTCTGTTAAGTTTTAGCTGTGTGACTATAAGCAAGTCACAACTTCGGAGTCTCAGTTTCTTCATGTGTAAAAGAGGGATATTATCTGCAGCACCTGCATACCTCAGTGGATGTTGTAAGGATCAAATGAAGCAATGCATGTTATTTTGTCAACATGGGAAACCCTACACTGGTACTGATCATAATAAAAGAATAAAACTTTTTTGACTTAGCAGATAAATCCTATGGAGTTCACAGAGGCACGTAAAGCTTAAGTGACTTGCTCAGGGTCACAAACTCGATCTTTCTGACTCCATCCCAACAATCTATCCATTACTCACATTGCCTCTATGAAGACCTTTAAGTGTTAAATAAAAGATAGTTATCAATATTTAATTAATAATCAAGTCAATATTAATATTATCAATCAATCAGTAAACATTTATTAAGCACCTACTATATGCCAGGTGCTGTGCTAAGTGCTGCGGACATAAAAAGAGGCAAAAAAATAGTATCTACCCCCTGGAGCTTGCAATCTAATAGAGGGAAACAACATGCAAGCAAATATGTACATGACAATCTATATACAGGATAAATAGGAAGTCATTAACAGAGATAAGGCATTAAAATTAAGAGGGGTTGGGAAAGATATCCAGTAAAAGAAGGGATTTTAGTTTGGATTTAAAGGAAGTCAGGGATTAATATAGCTATCATCAGAATGTGCAGAGCACTGTTATTAAGTATTGTAGATGATGCAAAAATTAAGACATTCTCTGTCCTCAAGGAACTTCTGGTCAACATTATAGAATTTAATAGGAATACCATCTTAGAGATCAACTAATCCAGCCCTTTCACTTTACAAACAGAAACTGAGGTCCAGAAAGGAGATGCATTTTATGAAAGGTTACATAGGAAGTAAATAGCAGAGCTGAGATTTAGCTCTGGTTCTTTTACTCTAACTCTAATGCATACATTGGCTTTCACAAATGATGTTCTATTGTAGACACATTTTTGCAATCTCATAATAGACTGAAAGATGCAGAGAATACAAGCTACCCTAATGCTTTTTGTTTGTTGTCAATGCTTAGAACAGTGTCTGGCACACGGTAGGGGCTTAATAAATGTTTATTGATTGACTGGCCTGCAAAAAAAAATTCAGTTTCTCTCATGAATACATTAAAATCACACAAGGTTCTAAGAAAGATGCAACAATAGATAACTTTGAAAGAGCTTTCAACTTCCTCATTTTGTCAAAAAGCATCATCATTCTTTTTTAAAAAATAAATATCATTGATAACTTTTTTAAACATCATCTAAAATTTCCCCTGTATCTCCTCTGTTCCCAGAGATGCATCCATATAACAAAGTATTTCTTAAGTAGAAGAAAAATAAAGTCAGCAAAACTGATCAATACATTGAAAAAATCTTAAAACACACACAATGTTTGACACATGTGGACCTCCCACTTCTTCAGATGAATGGGGTAAGGTGTCTTCTTATAGTTCTTCTCTGGGATCAAAGTTTTTGTTTCTTTTTTTTTTTTTGTGATTTTGCAACATTCATTTTTGGTTCTTCTGTGGTGGTTGTTCTTTCCATTTACATTATTGTACTCATTACATACATTGTTTTTGGGAGTCTGATTCCTTCACTCTGCATCAGTTCATATAAATCTATGTTGCTCTGTTTTAATTATATTTGTTATTTCTTATAGCACAATAATAGTCTATTACATTCATATATCACAACTTAACCATTCTCTCATAGAGGGGCATCTACTTTGTTTGTAGTTCTTTGCTAAAACAAAAAGTGCTGCAATAAATATTTTGGTGTATATGATGCCTTTCTTTTTATCAATGACTTGCTTGAGGGTAACAACTTAGCAGTGGAATCTCTGAGTCAAAGAGCATCATCATTATTTCACTCTCAGGTTTGTAATCTTGGTATCACCTCAACTCCTCACCCTCCCTCACTCCACATATCTGATCAGTTGCCTCCACATAATCTTTGACATATGACCCCTTCTCTCCTCTCAGACAGCCATCACTTTAATTCAGATCCTCATCACCTCTCACCTCGACTTTGCAATGGTCTCCTAATTGGTCCCATAGCTTCAAGTTTCTTCTTTTTCTGATCTATCCCTGACGCAGTTGCCAAAGTGAATTTGTCACCAGTGCAGATCTGACCATACCACTCTCCTACTGAATAAATTAATCCCAGAGGCTCCTTATTGCCTCCTCTATTTGGCTTTTAAAGTCCATCACAACCTAATTTCAATCTATCTTTCTATCTTCATTATTAATCACACCATTTCCCGTAATCTATGATCCAGTCAAAATGACCTTCTCTCTGTTCCTCACATACTGTACTCTGTCTCCTGTCTCAGTGCCTTTGTTCTGACTGTCCCCTGTGTGCCTGGAATGCATTCTTCTACCTCATAGAATACCTCTCTTTTTTCATGATGAAACTCACACATCACTTTCTGCATGAAATCTTTCCTGATTTCCCCAATTTCTAGTGTCTTCCTTTCCTAACTACTTTGATTCATTTCATATTTATTTATTCTCTCTCTCTTCTATCTATCTATCTCTCTTTCTGTCTGTCTGTCTTCCATGATAAAATATAAACTCATTGATAGTAGGGGTTGTTTTATTATCTGTTTATATTCCCAGTGTTTGACAAATAGTAGGCATTTAATAAAATGATTGAATAGTTTGTATTTTATCCATAAGCGTCTTTGAAATCTTTCCTGATTTCCCCAATTTCTAGTGTTTTCCTTTCCTAACTACTTTGATTCATTTCATATTTATTTATTCTCTCTCTCTCTCTCATATCTATCTATCTGTCTTCCATGATAGAATATAAACTCATTGATAGTAGGGGTTGTTTTATTATCTGTGTTTGTATTCCCAGTGTTTGACAAATAGTAGACATTTAATAAATGCTTTAAATTGATTGAAAGGTTTGTATTTTATCCATAAGCAATAGAGAGTACTTGAAGGCTTCGGAGCTAGAGAATGACATGGTCAGGCCTGTGCTTTTGGAAGATTGTTTTGGCAGCTACGTAAAGGATAGGTTGGAGAGGGGAGGCAATGAAAGCAAGGACACCAAATAGGGGGTTATTCTAGTCTAGGCAAGAGGTAACGAAAGCTTGAATTAGATTAGTGGCTGTGTAAGTAAAAAGAAGAGAAATTATGTGAGTAATGTTGTGGAGGTAGAGTTGACAAGAATTGGCACCTGATTGTATTTTGAGGTTGAGGGAGAAAGAAGAGTAAAATGATATTGCCAAAGTTACAAACCTGGGTAGCTGGGCGGCCTCAGTTTCCTCATTTGTAAAATAGTTACACTCAATGATTTCAAAGGTCCTTTCCATTTCTCAGCAGATGATCTGGTGTTGCCTTCAGAAGAAATAAGGGATTTTGGTAGAAGGAAGAGTTTATAATGAAAGACAAAGAGTTCTGTTTTGAACATGATGAGCTTGAGGCATGAATGAGACATGTAGGTGAAGGTCTCCATCAGGCAACTGGTGAGTTGGGATTGGAATTCAGAGGGGACATCAGCTTTAGATACATAGATTTGGTAGTCATCTGTCTAGAAAAGATAATTGAACCCATGGGAAAGGATGAGAGAGGGCATTGAGAGAAAAGAAAACCCAGGGCAGAACCTTAAGAGATAGCCATGATTGGGAGTGAAAGTAGGCCATGGATGCTAGTCTAGCAAGGGAGTCTGAGAAGATATGTTCACACAAGTGGGAGGGGAACCAGGAGAGATCAGTGTTGGGAAAGGCAACGGATGAGAAAGTAAGGACCCTGGAGGAGAAATCAAAAGGCTTTCATGGGGAAGAAGAATTAGACTTGTTCTTCTTTGTCCCACAGGGCAGAAGTAGAAAAATTGGGTGAAACTTGGAGAGGGAGAAACAGATTTGGGCTCAAGATAAGGAAAAGCTTCCTGCCAATTTTAGCTGTTTCAGAATAGAAATGCTTTTCTGGGAGGTAGTAGGTTTTCTTTCACTAGAAATTTTCAGGCAAAGATTGAATCCGCATTTGTCTTGTAGGTTTAAGTACATGTTGAACTAACTGGTTGCTCAGACCCCTTGCAGGGCTGTAATTCTGCTTTTTTGTAGATTTTCACAAGTAATTTGCAAGGCTGATTTTTAATCTGTCATAAAATTTAGGATAATTTAAGCTGCATCTGTTGTTATATCAGAATGTACTCTGGTTGATTAGAGTCAAAGAAATTTTGGGGAAAAATCACTTTTCTCCCTCTCTTTGTAGTACTGTGACTCCCCTTTTTTTGAGAAGAAATAGCCCCTGCCCTTACAGTGTTTCCATTCTACTGGGGGCTCCACTATGTTAACAGATAAGTATATACATGAGGGCAGGTAGGTGACATAGCAGATGAAGTTCCAGGCCTGGAGTCAGGAAGACCTGAGTTCAATTTTGGCCTCAGACACTAACTGTGTGACCCTGGACAAGTCATTTAACCCTGTTTGCCTCAGTTTCCTCATCTGTGAAATGATCTGGGGAAGGAAATGACAAACCATCCCAGTATCTTTGCCAAGAAAACCCCAAATGGGGTCACAAAGAGTTGGACATGACTGAAACTACTGAACAGCAAAAATGTATATGAAAATTTGAGGAGGAGGGAGAGCGCTTTAACAACTAAGAATATGAGGGAAGACTTCCTGTAGGAGATGAAACTGAACAGAGCCTTCCAGGAAGCTAGGACTTCCAAGAAGCAAATTTGAGGAGGGTCTTTGTGGGCATGTGGACAGTCTAGGCAATGGCATGGAAGTGGGAAAGGAAGGTCATGTACAGGAAATAGCAAGGAGGCCAGTTTGGCTGGAATGGATAGTTAATGAAGGAGAATATTATGTGTAACCCCTACCCCAAAGCTCACTGGTATGAAACTCTCTCCTTATTGGTGGAAATGAATGCCATGCCCTGTGTGAGAGGCGGGCAGAGCTGATGAGAGGTGAGAGACTGCCATACTTCACCAGATCTTTCATCAATTCCCCTTTGAGACGCTTCAGGGCCAGTCCCCTTTGGGCACTCTTTGGAGTCAGTTTCCTTTGGGACTGGTCAAGCTTCAAACCTTCTTCGAGTCACTTCAGGTGCTCCTGGCTTTCAGCTTCAAGAAAGAAGATGGAAGATCTCAAACCCATTTTAGGTTGGTGAAGGAAAAGACTCTGGGAAGATATGAGAGGAGTGGGCAGTCTTGGTGATATCCCTTGCTACTCTAGGGACTTTAGAGAGTTTCCCTTTGGGTTAGATGTAGGACACTCCATCTTGGTTGAGTGAAGTTATTTTTCTCCCAGTGGGAGAGCTCTTTCACTCTATATTGTCTATAAAAAAACTTCTATGTATACCTTCTCTTATTTCTGTTTTGTTACCAATTTGAATAAATGGGCTTCTTCGCTATTCTCTATCTGTGTTCCTTGTGGAACTGATGAGAAAGGGGTCAAGCCTTGGATATAGAGCTTGAAATCCTCCTTCCTCCCACTCCCCAAATGACAAAGCAATCAGAAATTAGAACCTAATGTACCCTAGATGAACAATATTTAAGGGAGCAAATGGATATACTTCCAGTCCCTCTCTTTAAGGAGAGCAGAATGGTATCCTCTAGCCCCAGACTCCTGCTTCCAATAGAAGTCTCCTTTGGAGAAGGATTGGGGAATAAGAGGCTGGAGATGTCTATTCTTCCTCCCTTTGCGTCACACAAGGACAACCTTCACCATACATGTGCCCCTCTCTACACATGGGGCTCACCCCCCTCTTCCTTACATGTGCAATAAGTTTGGAAAGGTACTTTGGAGCCAGGTTGTGAACAGCTTTAAATGCCAAGCTGAGGGGTTTGTCTTTTACCTTAGAAGCAATAGGGAGTCACTGAAAGTTCTTAAGAAGTGGAATGGCATGGTCAAACTTGTGCTTTAGAAACACTATTTTGGTGTGATTCTGTGGTTTTCTGGTACTTCATATTTTCTTTTCGCTGACTCATTTTCTCTAATTGCTCCTAGGACCTGATATTGGTGGGGTTATGTTGGTGATGAATGAATCAGATGATGATGATTCTACTTTATGTGACTCAGATGTGTCCAGGAAGGAGAATATGGCCATACTAGTAACTCTCAATTAGTGAAGAAATAAGGTCCAGTGACATGAGCCAAAGAAATTATTTTGACTTTTACTTCAGTTTCACTGCTGAGCAATGAAGGATGAAGCAGGAGATCATGACATTATTATTTTCCCATTTAATGCTTTGGAAGCTTGGTTTTGTTGTTCTCTTTACTATATCTGCTCCTTCATTCCCCAATTTAATTTAGGCCCCTTCCAGAAGAAGGTGACCAATGGAACCAAAACGAGGACATGAAATTGACTGGGAGAAATAGTTACCACCTAAGGAATCATTAAAGAAAGTAGTAATTTTTAATATGGAGAAGAGAATGCTTGGGGGTTGTAGGAGGGGTGTGTGTGTGTGTGTGTGTGTGTATGTGTGTGATTATATATATATATATATATATATTTATATATGTTTATATATCAAGATGTCTGCCTTCAAGGATTTGAAGGATTGTAGTATGGAAAAAGCATCAGACTTGCTTTGTTTGGCCTGAGAGGGCAGACCTAGAAACTATAGCTGGAAAGTACAGGAGCCGATTAAAACTCTACTTGAAGAAAAGATGCCTAATCATTAGACCTGACCAAAAAGTGAAATGGACTATTTCAGGTAGTAGGGGATACTCCCTGTCCTAGGTCTTCAAGCAGAGGCTGGATGAGAGATTCTTGTTCAGGTATGAGGATGACTTCTGCTTTTGTAATTCTGAGACTTTTGGCTGCCTATTATACATCCTATATACGAAGAAGGTGTGTGCTGGTAAATGTTTAACGACTGGCTCTCCCAGGAGAGAAAAAATACCCACACAATATGCTTTTAAATGTATCTAGATTATTAACATTTTCTCCATCATTTCATTAAGTCTAGACAATCAGTCAAACAATAAATCAAGGTCTGTAGTTTCTGCAGATTTCTGAGCTATAAATGCTTCCACTGAAAATTTAACAATCATCTCTCAAGCCTGTAAGAGTTGGTTCTAGCAGACCCATCTGGAAAGGACCTTAGAAATCATTTGTCCTCCTCCCTCTTTTTGCAGATGAGGAAATTGGACATAAATAACTTGTGGAAGGTCACAAAGCAGATTAGTTGGATGAATCAGGACTAGAATCTCTGTCTTCTGACTTTTGTCTCAATAGAGAACAGTGGAATCTTACTTTTTTTTTATTTTCCCAAATCAAAACCCTCAAAAGCTCCTTTTGTCTCTGAAGGGCCATCCTTGAGCAAAATAGTTCAGTTTCTTCTTTGATATAGGACCAAGTGGCCCAGCCTCCCTGTTATTTAGAATGTAAGAAACACATCTTGTAGCATTTCTGGGCTGAGGTAATAAGCACCAGAAGGCCTGTGTTCTTTCATCAATTGAAAATGTAAAAAAAAAAAAAAGCCTTAAATAAAAGAAAGTAGAAATATGTTAAGGAAAAGTTACAGATGTCTGTTCCTTAAAGCCAGGTCTGTACTGCCTCACACTAAATAGAGAACCAAGGGAATCAGGGGGAAAGCTTGAAAAGCCTGAATCTGAATTCTCTAGTATTAAAGTAAAGTAATCATTCAGTGGGAGGTAAAGAGAGAGAGAGAGAGAGAGAGAGAGAGAGAGAGAGAGAGAGAGAGATCTGTTACACACTGTTACTCACTGTTACACAGTGAATCATGTGGGCAAAAGGAAAACTGCAGTTGTTCAAGACTGTTCTATCTCCCACTCAATTTGAGAGCTATTCGTGCATAACCTCTCTGTTTTTGAAGGCTCACAGTTTGGGCTTCACTGAGTTGAAATAATTGGAGTTTATTTCTGTTGTAGGTACACAGGCTGAGATTAAACTAACACAAAACTGTGGTCTGCCCACCATTGTGATCATCGATCTAGCACTGATTTAGAAATTGGAAAATAGAGATTAAGTAGGTGTTTTTTGTTTGTTTGTTTGTTTTTTGCAAAATCAGATGGTTTCCACCACTTTTAACATGGCTCTTCACAGATAATCAAGAAAACATGTGTGTTTGCATTTACAGCCCAGGAAATGTGCGTAGAGCAACTGCAGTAGAAAGGCTGAAATTTCAGCTTTCTCCTTTTCCCCAGAGCAGAAATGGAAATGAAGGCACCGGGAGTGCTGGATTTGCAAGGATTAAGTATACTTTAACTTAGAGCTTCTCTGTATAACATTTTTATACAGCTGAGTATGGTGCAAGAAAAAGTTTAGTCCTGCATTTAGAGTCAGAGTATCTGCCTCTGCTGTTTGCTATATATATGATGCTTGGGATAATTGAACCCAAGTCTCCCTGACTCCCGGGCAGCTAGGTGGTGCAGCGGATAGAGTGCTGGATCTAGAGTCAGGAAGACTCATCATCCTGAGTTCAAACCTGGCCTCAGATATTTACTAGCTGTATTATCCGGGACAAGTCACTTAACCCTATTTGCCTCAGTTTCCTCATCTATAAAATGAGCTGGAGAAGGAAATGGCATTATCTTTGCCAAGAAAACCCCAAATGGTGTCATAAAAAGTCAGATATTATTAAAATGACTGAATGACAATAACAGCCTTGGTGCCTGAGGAACAAAAAATGACTTTGGTAGAGACCTTTGGACTCCAGACCAGTGGTAGCTAAGACAAGGACTCAACTGTCAGTGATGCTGCAAATGGATGTGAACTTTCTATGACCAATGCTATATACGAACTAAACTAAGTCTGAGCTCATTCTCCCCTGTGCCTGAGGTAGGATAAAAGAAAATGTACCTCTAATGTCTTGGTGTTGAAACATTTGCACTTTTGTATTTGCTATATTTTTGGAGTAAATATCCCTTTGTAAAAATTATTGGATATTAAGTGGTTAAGTGTAGATGGGGCACTAGCCATTGGTGGCTAACAATGGTGGAAACATAGATGATGGGGGCTCCAGGCAATGGTAGTAGAGAAAAGACATCTCCAGACTCCTCAGAGTGCCCTGAGGGGGAGATGTTGCTGGACTTATTCCGGAAGAATGAGGCCAGGGCACATTCTTTACATGAAATGATGAATTTGAGGGGGTATAGTAGCTCATGAAGCTTATTACTAGGTAGAGGAGGGACTGCAATGTTTGTCAGTGAGCACAATACCCAGAACAATGGAATTACAGATCTTTTCAGTGGTGAAGCATAAGTATGACCTCCTTGTAGTGTTTTTTTTTTCTTTTTAGTGCCAATTGCTAAAAGCATTGCATGGTGTAGGAGGTATTCAGGGATGACTAGCACCTCTGGTGTGAGGGCTTGCTGGGCCTTTTTCAGGGCTGCTCATCCATCTTTGGTGTCCACCTGTCACCCAACTGTCACCTGTGGCTCCAAGAGGCTGTATAGTATGCGAAGCAGCCACACCCCAGTAAAACTGTCTTAGCAGATGGGTTAAACCAGGTTGAGGGTAACCAACAGGCCTCAGATCCATCAGTGAGTTAGGGGGATGTCTACTCCAAGCATGTGAAGACTTTCCTCAGCAAAATAACCATGAAGGCAGGCTAAAACAGGTATTGTGGAATGATTAGAGACTGGTTATACATCAAAGATGCCAAGGTCAGCCATTCAGGTATTCTAATGGCCATGAAGGCATCTAAAGCAGATATTGTAGAATGATTAGAGATTGGTTATACATCAAAGATGCCAAGGTTGGGTTATCCACTGCATCCCAGGCCATTGCCAGTCATCTTGATTTTTGTCCTGCTGCTGGACTTTGATGACTGGAAGAGAGAGTGAGGCTGATGACTTTGTGCATCTCTACCTCACTTTAATCCAATTCATGCACAAGTCAAGGCATCACCCATCATCCACTATTTTAATCCAACATTGTGGTATCATTGGTCCTCTTCAAAAACAAAGGACAAACAACAATAGCTAAAAGCACTTACATATATTTCATCCATAATTATAGTTGCTCCAAAATGTAAGGTGGACATATTTTATAGTATTTTGAATTATTCTTTGTTTCATATGTGTTAATCTTGTCTCCCTAACTAGATTGTAAGCTTCTTAAAGACAGTGAGGCTCTATTATACTTCTTTTCATACTTCATAGAATATAGCATATAACTGGGCACAGAGTTGGCTCTTTAAATACTTGCTGATTGGTTGCATATAGAATAGAATATTTTCCCCTATATCTTTTTAGTCTGGTTCTGATATTATCATCATGTTTCATCATGAGGCAGCTAGGTGGCAGGTGGCACAGTGGACAGAGTACTGGGCCTGAGTTAAAATTTGACCTCAGACATTTAATAGCTGTGAAACGTTGGGTAAGTTGCTTAACTTGTTTGCCTCAGCTTCTTCAACTTTAAAAATAGGGATAATAATAGAATAATACCTTGCGGGGTTGTTGTGAGGATCAAATGAGATAGTACTTGTGTCTGAGATGGGCCTAAAGAAAAGTAAAAATTCTAAGAAGTGGCAGTGAAGAACATTCTGGGTATGGAGCCAGTCAGTGTAAAAGTATAGAGACAAGGGAATAACAAGTAGGTTCATTTGGCTGAAATGTAGAGTGTTTAGGAAGAGAATAATGTGCAAGAAGTCTAGGTATATAGGCTAGAAATAGAAGGGCTTTTCATACTAAATTGAAGATTATATATTTTATCCTGGTACACAAGGGAGCCATTGAAGTTTCTTTGAGCTAGGAGTGACAAGACCAGGTGTTCATTAGGAAAATTATTTTGACAAGTAGGTGGAGGATGGATTGGAGACAGCAGAAGCTATGAGTACAATACTATGGTTATTGTAATAGTCAAGGTGAGAAGTATTGTGTTTCTGAATTGGGTTGGTGGTCAGAAGGAGTGGACAGAAAGAAACTAATTTGAAGGAATCAACAAACTTAGCATGTGATTGGATATGATGGGGTGAGGGAGAGGCAAGAGTCAAGGATGACAAGGGAACAAGTAGGCTCTCATAGATCTCCTTCTATTGCAGATGTAGCTTCCTTTTTGAGCAGGTTCTCCTCTAGGCTTGTGTAGCACCCTAGGTTCCCCTCACATTTGGGCTCCCAGAAAGCTAACCAAAATTCAAGTACTTTGTGGTTCAGCCTCCTATCAGCCTCTTATCAAAACCATAGGATATCACAAACTATCACCAATGTACTCTCTTTCACTGAGTCAACAAGAAGACAAATTAGTTCCAAATAAAGGACTTTTGATTTAGCAATGTAGCAAAATAAGTGATAAGAAAAATTCCCCTATACAAACAAGGGCGTACTCTCCTACCAGTTGGCAGTTACATAACATGGTGTTACACATGGGCTCATTAAGAACAATTCATGCCAGACCAGTCTGATTTTTTTTTTCTGGAGAGAGTGCTTTCAAAAATCAGGAAAATATCATAAAGTATGCCTGTATCTCAGCAAAGCACTTGACAGAATCTCACTTATGTGTTATCCTTATGGGCAAGATGAAAAAAAGTAGATTGGATGATTAGGACAGCTGAGTGGATTCAGGATGAGATGAATATTCAGAGCCAGAGGCTGGTGGTCACTGCAGCGATGCCAGTGAATGGGATTTCTCTAGTGAAGTCTCTGAGCTAAGCTTAGTTTTGTTCAACATTTTTTATCAGAGACTTAGATAAGGACTTAGATGGCATGTTTGTCATTTTCAAATGAGGTGATGCTGAAAGGGGTAGCTAATGCAAAGGGATAGATGATAGATAGAACCAGGATCTAAAGAGACCTCAAAAGGGCAAGTAATCAATGAGTAATAAAATTAACTTTAATTGGATTAGCTGCAAAGACTTTACCATTGAGTTCAAAACTACACAAGGACAAGATGTAAGAGAGTCATGTCTATAAAGAATTTTTTTTTTGGTAAAACAATTGGGGTTAAGTGATTTGCCCAGAGTCACAAATCCAGTAAGTGTTATGTATCTGAGGGCAGATTTGAACTCAGGTCCTCCTGCCTCCTGGGCTGGTGCTTGATTCACTGAGCCACCTAGCTGTCCCTCTGGAAAGAATTTTTATAGAAGTAAATTTGACCTTAGGATGGCTTCACAAAAGTGAAGCATATTCAGAATGAGGAAGGCAGTAGATATAATCCTACTACACTCTGCCCTGTTTGGCCTACAACTGGAATATTGTGTTCAGTTCTAGGCACCACGTTTTAGAAGAGACATGGACAAACTAGAGTGCATCCATAAGATGGTGAGCAAGAGGATGAGAAAATTCAAAATTACAGTTGATCTTCGACATTGACAAGTTTAACTTTCCAACTTCAAGCATTCTGAGTAACCTCATTTTCACTTTTGTGTTGTGAACCACACGTATTCTCATATTCTCTGCTATGCCCAGTAGAGACAGAGGGTCCTCATGTCAAAGATGATATCAATCCTGGTCAGTCTTGGAGTCTTCTGAGCAAACGGAGAAGTTGCTAGGGTCAAAACTTGGCTACCTCCTTTGGCTGCTCCCAGTTTAACCTGGAGCCAAACTGCTCTGTGTGCAAAGAGAGTGATGGATGAAAAGAACACGGCTTTGTCTGGGGTGTTTAGCTAGGAAGGGGAGGTACTTTCCCCGGTAAGCTTTTGGTAAGCATTGGCTCAGCTCCCCCGACTGCTGGAGTGCTTTAAAGGGTCTGGGGAGCACATGGGACTAACAATTCTGGGGTGCTGGTCCACTGTTCTGGAACAACTAAAGTCCCAGCAATCTCTCCCTTGGTTTTCACAGGGCAACCAAGTTCGAGTGGTTTATAGCAGTATAGTATACAGTACAATGCCCTCACACTGTCATGTGACACAGTGGAAGGTAAGATTCAGGTTGAAAAATGTTTTAGTTTTTAAATTTTTATTTACTGCAAATTATTTATGGTACTCTAGATTTCATGCATTATGAAAAGTGAGTTTTGTCCAAAATCAAATTTTTTATTGAGATGTTAGCACAAAAGGTCACAAAATTCTAGGGAATTACTAGTGAAAAAAAATGTCTTGCATGCTACCAACTATATTTTTTGTGTTGCATTTTATGGGTTATTTCATGGTAACTATAATGGGGAAAATGTATATTTTCAGAATTAATGTTTTGTTATAAAGAATCGTATACGAAAAAGTGCATTTTCAGCAATCTTTAGTGAAAGATTACAGTTTTTGATGGTCACAGAAACCTAACCTTCTATTTCCCATAGATTCAATGTATCAACGTTTGTGTTTTTGACTTTTATACCCTTTTCTAGGAAAATTTTCTGTGAAAATTGAGGATTGACTGTATGTTATACAAGGATAATTACAGAAGTTGGACATGTTTTTCCTCCAGAAGAGAAGGCTTAGGGAGAAATATACTCATAGTTCAAAATGTAATAGACTGTCAGGTGGAAGGGCACTAGTCTTATTCTTCTTGACTGCAGAAGACAGAATTTGGACCAATATTTGGAAGTCAGAAAGGGGTAGTTTTTTGGCTTCCTTTAAAAAGGAAAAGCTTTCCTAATGATTAGAGTTATCCCAAAATGGAAAAGGCTGAGTTTTTAAGTCTCCCTAAGACCAGAAGTCTACCTCTCAAGACTGGATGGCAGAATGAATGAAACAAAAACCATTTATTAAATGCTTGTTATGCATCAATCATTGTGCTTAGTAAGCTCTGGGGATGCAAAAGCAAAACCAGTCTATATTTCAAGAAATTTACATCCTATTGGGGAAACAACATATAAAAGGGAGTGATTCCTTAAGAAAGTTACAGGGATAGTAAGTGAAGCCATTGGAGAAGAGATTGTCACATCCCTACCAAGAATGAAGGAAAAGTTGATTTAATGAGTTTGGAACTGAGGGAGGAGGGAACAGAAAGGTATAGATAGGAAGCTTCAAAGTGGCTTATAAAGAGAGAGTATAAAAGTATGAAGTAAATTGAACTATGCTAGGGCTTTCCTGAGTGGTAATCTTTGCACTGACTGGCCCCACATCTAGAATGTTCTTCATTGCCACTTCTTAGAATTCTTAGTTTTCTTTAGGCTTATCTCAGATTCCATCTCCTTCAGAAGTTACTCCCCCTACTCCTCCAATTATCATGTATATATGTATCTGCCAACATGTTATTTCCCTGTAGTAGATGATAAAATTGTAGAATCATAGAACTAGCTCTTTGAGAGTCAGGACAGATTTTCATTTTGTCTTTGTATCTCCAGCACCTACCAGGGGTGGGCAACCTGTGGCCTTGAGGCCATGTGTGGTTATCTAGGTCCTCAAATGCAGCCCTTTGATGGAATCCAAGTCAAAGGGATGTACTTGAGGACCTAGAAGACCACATGTGACCTCAAGGCCTCAGTTTCCTCACTCTTGGTCCTAGCCCAACACTTGTCACATAGTAGGTATTTATTAGAGTCTTGTTGGATCAGATTGGACTGTAATTTTTTTTTCGTCAAGGATACTTATGACATTTATATAGATCATTGTCATACTTTATTGAGATGGGAAAGTAGGCATGTGGATCATTAGTTGCTGATGTCTTCTTGACTATCTTTTTTGGTAATAAAACCATACTTTTGAAGTTTTCTCTTCTTTGAGATCTCAGGGAAATTAATACCTTGGTGTCTTTTAAATGATGTCACTTCCAGCACAGCTTCTGTTTGAACTTGATAGGGTCCAGCCACTTATCTCAACTTCATTGTCTTTGAGTGCCATTCTACTTTCTTGAAAAATGCATAAGAAACTGGTAGAGTCCTGAGTGGATTTGGAGTTGGAGGAATTTGGTTTATGATATTTGAGACTTTACTATATAGCCCTGAGGAAACAAGTGAAAGCACATTGCTTATGCCCCCTCAGAGACCACAGAGAACTGTTCTCAATTTGAGGTGAGGATTATTGAAAAAAAAAATCATCTCTGTAAATGACAAATTTCAAATAGGAAGAAATGCATAACTCCAGCCTTATCTGGGTGTGCCCAGATCACCAAACATGGAAGTGACCTGAGGGGCCTTTGGAATATGTTTAGACTGCCTGACAAGTAGGCTTCTGCACCATCTACCATATAGGGGTGTGTGGCCTTCTTTGATCAGCTGCCTGTGTCTTTAAAACTTGCTTTTTTTCCCTGCAGCTTGTTTTGAGGCAACTATCTGTTCCAACTACAGGGTGAAGGTCACAGTTGGATGCCATGAACAGAACCAGCAAGAGTGGAAGGTCTTCCCATGTTCTTACTCTTTTACTTTGGCTCCAAGAAATGGGCCTGGGAGTGTTTATTTCTGTTCTGTATTGTTTGTTCTCCTTAGTTTTACATGTTGGAGGTAATCCCCATAGGACCTGGGAGTTTGAACCATGACCACCTTGGAGCCAGGATTGCAGGTAGGATAATGCAGTCAGTTTAATTAATGTTATATTCAATTCAACTTAGCTTGAAAAAAATCAAGTAACAGTATTGATTAACCACTTACTATGTGGCAGCCACTATGCTAAGCACTAGGGATATAAAGACAAAAGTGAAACAGTCCCTACCCTCAAGGAGCTTACATTATATTGGAAGAGACAACATTTACATGTACAAATATATACTATATGACATAGAATATATATACATATACATATACATATATACGTGTGTGTGAGTGTGAATTTACCAGAGAATTTTGGAAGGGAATGTACCAGTCTTTGGGAGGATCAGGAAAGGCTTCATGTAGAAAGTGACTCAAGCAAATCAGATATTCTAGTAAGCGATAACAAGAAGGGAGGGAATTCTAGACATAAAGAACAGCTAGTGCAAAGACCCAGAGATGAGAGATAAAAGAGCAAATGTTTGTGGAGTATAGCAAGTAGGCTAGTATGTCTGGAAAACAGTGAACAGAGGAGATTAATGTGTAAGAAGACATGAAAGGTAGGAAAAAGACTGGTTGGGAAGAGCTTTACATGGAAAACAAAGGGCTTTATATTTGACCCTGGAGGTAATGGGGAGCCCCTGAAGTTGAGTGAGGAGGGAGGTGACATGGTCAGACCTACATTTTTAAATCACGTTAGAAGATATGTGGAGGATGGATTGGAGTGGGGAGAGACTTCAGGCAAGGAGTTCAATTAGAAGGCTAATGTAAAAGTCCAGGTGAGAGATGATGAGAATTAACATTTGGTGTCACAGTGAGTGGAGAGAAGAATATTAAAATTGTTGTGGAGTTAGAGATGATAATATTTGGCAATGATTGGATATATGTGATGAGGAAGAGTGAAGAGTAAAGGATGACAGTGAAATTGAGAGCCTCTATGGGTGGAAGGGTGGCAATGCCTTTGAGAGTAGTTGGGAAGTTCGGAAGAAAAGTGGGGTTTTTTTGGGAAAGAGTTTTGCTTTGGGTATGTTGAGTTTGAACTGCTTATAGTATATCTAGTTTAAAATGTCCAATGGCCAATTTGTGTTGCAGGATTATGGAGTCATTTGTATAGAAAAGACAATTCAGAACAAGGCTTATTTAGAGGCTATCATTTGGCCTTTGCACCAGGATATTGGCATGCGTCCATGTCTTCTTGTGCTGTCTCCTAGACCTTTGCCTCTAAAAGCACATTTGTCTTCCATTCATTGGCATTTTCTGCAAAGTTATGAAATGTTTTTTTGATTTGGGCCAATCACCCACACCTCCAGTAGATAGGAGGTGAAGTCAAAACTTGAATCACTATTGTAATTTGAGATCATAGATGATAAACATCTTAATGATATTAAACTAATTAAGCTAATATGTTGCCAGGATAGTGTACTGAGTGTTCTTTGTTTCTTCCTCTCCCATGAGAAAGAGATGTTCTTGGAGAATTGACCCTTGTGTAATTTAAATTGATTTGGTTAGTTAAGCTGATGGTCTTTTTTTGACTTGGTGATTATTCTGTGGATTATAGCCTTGAGGAGGAGAGGAAGGAGTGTCTCTGGCTGAGGTGGGAAGTGCGAAATAGAATGACAAAAATATAAATTAGAGGCTCTGCTGGAGGACTGGGAGCAGGGCACTTCTTAGGGCATGTAAGAAGATTCCCTGAGGCAAGAAAGGCTAGAAATAATACCTACAAAGTTGCTCTGAGACAGGCAGTTTTACGGGAGCCTAGAGCAACTGGAAGGAGAAATTTAAATGGGGCTAGGTTAAAAAAAAATTAATAGAGTTTATGGGTCCAAGTCTCCATTTGATATAAGCTGATCCTGGTATGATGGAGTAACGTGGTTGTAACTCTGTCGTCTATAAGTCTTAGACTTGGATTGTAATGAATTAACCTCACTCCCCCTAAAAGTTCCAGAGTTACACTTTGAATGTTGAGGCAAAGTGATGTAGAAAAACACAGTATTAGACTTAGGAGTTGAGAAAACCTGAAAAGAAGCATTGGTCTATGGGACTTGGATTTGCACGGAAGACTTGATTGTAGGTCCTTTTATAGACATTTACTAACTCAGGTTACTAGGTGATAGGTGATAGATCTCTGGATCTGGAATCAGGAGGACCGTAGTTTAAATCTGGCCTCACATACTTACTAGCTGTGTCACCCTGGGTAAGTCACTTAACCTCAATCTGCTTCAATTTGCTCAATTGCAAAACAGGGATAACAATAGCACCCACCTCACAGGCTGTTGTGACAATTTAGTGAGATAACGTGTTAAATGCTTAGAACTGAATCCAAACTTCACAGAACAAATCCCCTTAATAAAAGGATTTGTTCTGC
This sequence comes from Vombatus ursinus, assembly GCF_900497805.2. Lineage (NCBI taxonomy): Eukaryota > Metazoa > Chordata > Mammalia > Diprotodontia > Vombatidae > Vombatus > Vombatus ursinus. The sequence goes on from NW_020940358.1 coordinate 17,035,533, forward strand.
ATAACTTGTACTCAGCCAAAAGGCCGCACCTGAGGACCTAGAAGGCCACATGTGGCCTCGAGGCCACAGGTTCCCCAACCTTGTGGGGCAATCACTGAACCAGAGGGGAAGCCCTCCTATGGAGAAAGAAGGGAGAAGTAGAAAGTTTTAGTGTAAACCAGAGATTAAAGTTGGCTTAGGAAATTGAATTTTTTGGAAATGCAAAATATAAGGGACCAAGAACATAGTAGAAAATTGAGAGCTAGGGGCTGAGAGCGAGTATCAAACCAGAGAACTGTCTATGGAGGCGAGGAGGCATTAGAAGATGAGGAAGCTACCAGAGGGGGTACTCAGGTATACCTCCACCTCAGAATCCCTGTTGTCCTTCAAGACTCAGTCCAAGCACCACCTTATACATGAAAGATTTCCGGAGCCCACCAGTGGCGAGAGGCCTCTCTACCCTCCCCTCCCAATCTCTTGTATGAGTAGTGGTTGTTGTTATTCACTTGGCAGTCTATGGGAAAGTCTCACATTCAGAATGTTGTTCAATTCTTTCACTCATGTCCAGCTCTTTGTGACCCCATTTGGGATTTTCTTGGAAAGATACTGGAGTGGTTTACCATTTCCTTCTCCAGCTCATTTTACAGATAAGGAAACTGAGGCAAAGAGGGTTAAGTGATTTTCCCAGGGTCACACAGCTAGTAAGTGTGTGAGGCTGGATTGGAACTCAGGGAGAGGAGTCTTCCTGACTTCAGGCCTGCCACTCTATCCACTGTACCACCTAGCTACATCAGTAATAGGGGGACTGATTAATGAGAGCCTAGTCCTTAGATCATGTATGATATCTACCATCTGTGAATCCATGGGGAAGTTTTGTGAGCCTAGAACCAGAAATTCCTGATTGAGGATCCTTTTCTCTCCTCCCTTCAAAGCATGTAAAGGTATCACCTGTTTCCTGGTGGCTGACTGCAAGAGTAATCACTACTGAGTCCTGATTGTGGAGGGGGGGTAGTGTGGAACAGATGTGAGGCAAAGGCAGGTGTCCCCAATTTGTGTGGCTCCCCGGAGAGCTGGACGGACTCTTAATCTTAACACCAGTTCTTACAGAATTGCCTTCATCTGGCACCTGAAGTCTCACCTCATTTCATGGGTACATCACAGATTAAAAAGATATATACCTTGCAGTTTACTAAAAGAGGGTTTCTCAGTTTCAAAAGGGACAGAAAATCCCCTTGCAGTTTATAGATGAATCTTAGAGATGGTCTAGACTAAGCTATTCATTGAAGAGATGATCCCAGAAGCCCAGAATGGTGACTGAATTTGCCCAGTATTAATGCTAGCTTGGGCATTGGACTTCAGTTCTGGACACTTAATAATCCTAGGTTTAAACTAATATCTTTGTAAGGATATTCTCACTGGTCGCCTTGTTTTTAACTTGATTTTGTGTTTGTCGTTCCATTCAAGTCTAAGCCCAAGCAGAGCCTTGCAAATTGTAGATGCTGAATATTTTTTGATGAATAAAAATTTATTAATGATCAAATATTTTACAGGCAGATAGTCATTTTTTGAAGTGCTTGTAGAGAGTATGAAATAAAGACCACTGTGTCTTGCCTTTGATACATGGTGGCTGCTCAGTGGAACAGGTCACTTAACCTCCTAGGGCCCAGGCAACTTTCAAAGGCTCTAAGTTGCAGAATGGTTGCAGAGCTCTGCATGGGTAAAGGGATTTTCCAACCTGGAAGTTCCTTCCATAGATGAAATAATAGCTTTGTGAAAGAACATAGAGTGGCAATGGTGATCCTTTGCTATATCCGTTTTTCCAAATAATCAGAAAACTTCCTCATTAGAAAACGGATGTATTCTTCAGGACTATAGTTTATCTGAGGGTTTATAACCCTGAGTTTCCTCCTTTTTCATTATTTCAACATGCTTAAAATGATATTCATCACTAAGGCTCTGGGAGATGGGAACAGAAAATTACATCTATATTGATGAATAATAGGAAATGATGATGGGCTTATTAGAAGGAATACTTATTTTAACACTTTCCAGCTCGGAAATTTCATTGATGGGAGTATTCTCTCAACTGACTCTGATCACAACCTCTCTCCAATTTACTGGAGAATTTTTCAGAGCTACTGCCAACCAAGAATGTTTACTCTTCAGATAACCTCCTGGTATGCTGTTCTGTACTGAGATAGTTTGGTTCTAACACAATAGATAAATAACCCATAACTGAACTGTGAGAGTAAAGTCCTATTCTGATGCATTGCTGTGGGGTGGAGGTGACTTGGTACCCTCAAATGTTTTGCTAGCAGAATAAAAGCTCAAGTGATAGGCCAAACAATCAATCAATTTATTCTGTACCAACTATGTGCCAGCTTCTGGAGATACAAAAGTGAAACAGCCCCTGTCCTCAAGGAGTTTACTTTCTATTTAGGCATCTCAGAGCAACACTATTTTAAAATATAAACCTATAAAATCTTACAGAGAAGGATAGTGAAAAATTATTATGTACCTAAGTTGATATATAATATGCATGAGATAAATATAAGTTAAATTTCTTTGGTAGGGGAAGGTACTAGCTGCTGGGGAATGGGGATCAGGAAAGGCTTCAAGTAGAAGGTGGTACTTGAACAGAATTTTGAAGGAGAAAAGAGATTAAAAAAGGTGGATGTGAAGAGTACATGTGTTACAGGTATGGGGAACAGACAGTGCAAAGGACATGGTAGATGAAGTATCCTGTGTGAGGAACAAAAAGACAGTTTTGGTAGACTTAGAGTACAGGAAAGATGTGGTTTGGAAAGATAGGCTGAGGCCAGGTTGTTAAAAGACAGAGGGATTGATGTTTGTGCCTAGAGACCATAGAAACCATTGGAGTTTATTGACTAAGGCAGTGATACAGTCAGCTCTCTATTTTTTTTTTACTTGCAAAATATTTTATTTTGAGCAAGAACAGTTACATAGTCAACTGAAAATTATGATGAGTCTTTCGTTCTTTGGGTTTTAGGAGTGAAGCCTTGAGAGTAGTATTATTGAGCTTGTATATATGGGAAAGTGAGACTCAACTCTACATTTTAGGAAAATATCTGTTAATTCTTAGTCTTGGATTACTCCCATTATTTGCTGCCTTCACACCGCTCTTACTCACATGATACTGAACAAAGCTGGAGGAAATTACAAAACTGTGCTGTGCCCATATAAATTTGTTATATAATCTAAAACGGGCAATCTTTTTATATCTTCCTAATTGATTCACTATCCTACTTATCACAGCAGCATTTCCAAACTTTTTCATACCTCTTCAATGTTCCCATGGTTCCCTCTCTTCCCACCCTTTCAACTGAGAACCTTGCCTCATATTTCACTGAAAAAATTGAGGCCATTTGCCCAGAATTCCTTCATCCCTCATTTTCACCTCACATCATGAATGTCTTCTATTACTATCTTCTCCTTCACCGATTTCACATGAAGATGTAGCTCTTTTCTTTACCAAGGGAAACCCCTCTACATGCACAAATAATTCCTTTTTATCCCATCTTTTCTAGAAGATTTCCCCTTCTATCACCCTCATTCCTACTAATCTAAAGTCTTTCTCTGTGTACTGGCTACTACTCTATTGCCTAAAATCATGTTGACCTCACTCTCATTCTCAAAAAAATTCTCACTTGATCTGTTCACCTTCACTTGCAATATTTCTGTATCTCTCTTCTCATTCATGAAGGGGCTAAAAGGAGAATCTAAACTACTTGAAATTTACAGTTGATGGCTTCATTTCCTTTCATCTAATTCTTTTCTAAACTTTCACCAGTCTGATGATCCTAGTCAGCATTGATGTAAGAGAAAAGGCAGTAGAGACAAAACATTTTCTTCAAGGACAGGTGGTTGTCTTTGGTAATAGCACAATATTTCAAATCTTCTGAATCTTTTTATATGAACTACTATGTAGAAATCTTGTGTTTATGCAGGAAGTTTAAAAAAATCATTTATTTATTTTTAGTTTTCAACATCCACTTTTATAAGATTTTGAGTTCTAACTTTCCCCCCCTCACTCCCCTCCTCCCCAAGAGGACATGCTATCTGATATAGGCTATGCATGTACAATCACATTAAACATATTTCTACATTAGTCATGTTATGAAAGAAGAATAAGAACAAAAGGGAAAAACCATGAGAAAGAAAAAAACAAAACAAAAGAAAAATAGTGTGTTTCAATCTGCATTCAGACTTCATAGTTCTTTCTCTGAATATGGATAGTATTTTCCATAATGAGTCTTTTAGAATTGTCCTAAATCATTGCATTGCTGAGAAGAGCTAAGTCTAACAAAGTTGGTCATCATATGATGTTGCTGTTACTGTGTATGATGTTCTCCTGGTTCTGCTCACTTCATTCAGCATCAGTTCATGCAAGTCTTTCTGGGTTTTCTGAAATCTGCCTGTGCAGGAAATTTTTTGAGCCCAAGTATAAGAAGTAGAAAGGAAGAACTCAGACATCTTAAGGTGGCCACTACCAACAAGAATAATATAATATACCCTGAGACAGGGGCATTTCTATTATCACAGAATCTTAGAGTTGACAAAATGTATGAATAAATAGAACATTCAACAAATGGCCATCTACCCTTAAGTTGAAGATCTGTAATGAAGAACACACCATTTCTTAAGGCAACCTATTCCACTTTTGGGGATGCTCTAATTGCTAAGAGTTTTTTTTTTCTTGCAGTAAGCCCCCAAATTACTCCCTGTGCTTTCATCCATTGCTCTTCTGCTTTCTGCCCATAGGTGTCTGCCCACAGTGACAGATACCACAGGCTGGTGACCTTGAGTGTTTCTCCCTACAAATCCTTTTGCTCCAAGTTCTGAAGTCTCTTCACCTTGTGCATCCCCTCCCCAACTTAATTTGCTTTAAGGCTGAAATGAAGTGCTCTTTCACACTGAAATGGGTTATATTTTTGAATTCTTGTCCTGACCTCTGGAATTTCTAGCTGTGGTTCAGTGTGTGTGTGTATAAATGAACAGGCTTCAAACAAGAGAACTAAGGTGGATTAGTACACTGTGTCACATGTTCAAGATGTTTTGGACTTCCTGGCAGGTAGAAGGCATTCTTCAGTCTTGCAAAGTGGAGGCTATCAGATTCTCATGGTAGAAGAAGATTAGAAAAAGACAACTTTCATTTATCAAGTAGGATTCTATCATTGTGAGCACATGAGCTATAGAATTTCTATGTCTGCTTCCACTTTCCAATGAGTTGTAGAAAAGGTAGGTGGTTAGTGACATGAACTCCCTCTAGGAGTTAGTATAGCTGGATCACCAGTTAGACCATTTCAAGAGGGTTTAGGAGGAGTGGGCACAATGGTGAATAGCCAGGAAGGTGAGATGATATGTGAATCAATCAGCAGAACTGGAAATGTTTATCCTAGAGAAGAGATCAAACAGAGAACCTAATGTTCTTCAAATATTTGAAAGATTATGTAGAAGAGAAAATGGCTTGGCCTTCGAAACTAGAGTCAAGGAAAAAAAGGCTGTTAACCCAAGTCAAGTCAACAGCATTTATTAAACACCTACCATGTGCCAGGTACTATGTTAAGTGCTAAAGATACAAAGAAAGGCAAAAAAGAAAAAACCCCCACAAAAACACAAAACAAAACAAAACTAGTACCTACCCCAAGGAACTCACAGTCTAATGGGAGAGACAACATGCAAACAACTATGTATGTATAATTCACATGTTTATATATACATATGTTAATATGTATATATGCACACGTATTTAGTACTCTATATACATTTTTGTATGCATGCATGTGTATATATATATGTATATATGTATATGTATATGTGTATGTGTATGTGTATGTGTATGTGTATGTGTATATGTATATGTATATGTATATGTATATGTATACGTATATGTATATAGTTGAATGACCAGATAAGAGAGAAAAAACTCAGATCTTATGTCTCCTGGTTGAGTTTTCTTTCTAATAATCACCAACTATCTCTAATTCTGGTTGTATTTCTTAGGTGAAACCAGTCACAGTAAATACTAAAATATAGGTAGACCCCCCCCCCCCAAGCTTATGACTTACTGAGATACCTTGCTTAAGAACTGCTTGCCTGTGCAGTTAAATCCCTTCCAAAGTGTGGGAACTCTCATTTTCTTGAACCTTGGAAGGTCATTCCTCATTCACCCAGTTCATGATTTTTGCTCCTCAATTCTTTGCATCAATGTTGTATTTATTTATCTGTGTATGCATTGTGTCTTCCTTTCCATCTCCCCATTCACCCATCCCTCTGTCCTTAGCTTGGTAGAATGCAAGCTTCTTGAGGAGGGATACTGTCATAGTGTAGGCTTAATAAATGCTTGTCAAATGAGTGAATGATATAATTGTGTTTAGAGATACATTAGAGGACCATGAAGATGAAAGTTCTGGAATGACAGGAAATGCCAAGTTGAAGCTTATCAGTTGATTAGTGCCAGGCTCTATCAAGCACATGGGTCATATAGCATCTTGGTAGGGAGGGGAAACTGAGATTGAAAAGATAGAACTGTTTGTCAACTGGCCATGTCCAAAGAATTTTCAAAAGTTGAAGATTTGTTGGTTGCTATTGGAGTTTTGTGAAGGTTCATGTCATTGTTGCTAAGTCTCTTCAGTAATCTTCTCAATAATTGAAAAGATCTGGAAACAAAAGAGGGAATGGCAATCTGGACTGAACCCTCTTGTACCCTTTGAAGATTGTTGGGAGAAGAAATATGAGCAGGCATTAAAGGATTTGATCACCTACCTCACACAGGGAGATACAAGAAAGTCCTTTGTTACATATTGATACTGATGTAGAGGGCTTAGGACTAGTTTTATAACAGAGAATGATGGCTATAGAAGCCTATTGTATTTTCCGGGAGAGAGCTTACTGACAGTGAGACACTACCATTCACATACATTAGGATTCCTGGCTTTAAATGTAACTAAGTTCTGAGACTGTGAGTGGGGCTCGATTCTGACTAGTACTATGTTGAATACTACCTGTCAAAGATGATTAGTGTCACTTATCCAACTGAGTTTACTGTGCATTTTTGACCAGGGAAGACTAATGTGAGTTCAGATGTTCTATCTTGCAGGTGTTTCCAAAACCATCATAAAATCCATAAAAGAATAAAGGCATTCTGTGCCATAGCAGGGCACCAGGCTTCTACCACATGAGAATATAAACTAAATTTTGGAATTTCCACTGGAAAGTACACTATGAATGCACTTGTTATAAATTTTGTTACATTGGGCAAATATCTCAGGTACTTTTGGATGATTGGCAGTAGAAGCAACTGCATAATGAAGAGCTGTGAAAAGCAATGCAGGCCCAGAAATGAAGCTGTGATTCTAAGTTACCCAAGCTTTGTTCCTCATAGAGCCTCAGGAAGTTCAGAGTACAATCTATAGTTGAATGGCAGAAGTTGGAGTTATACAATGCCCAATACTGGACCATAACTGATCCCATTTGTTACTGGAAAGGAATTAGTTTTTCCTAAAGCTTCTGGTTTATGGTCTTGAAAGCGCTACATGATCATTTGGACATGAAGCAAGGAGAACTTTAGAGCTGGAATAAAATGGATTTTACTGGTCCAAAGATGACAGTTAATATCTGTAGGAAATATAAGACTTGTGCTTGATGTATTCACAGAAAAGTACTACTGGCTTTGTCGGCAAGACTTTGGATCTTGCATGTGTAGATTTTTTCTCTTTAGAATGAGAAAGAAAGAATGTGAGCAACATTTTGGTGGACAGAGCATTTTACCCAGAATGCATAGGTATACCCATTGAGAAGTTAGAAAGCTTCTATAGTTCTCAAGCTGCTGTGGCAAAAGTATTTCTTTGTGTATGGCTTCCTTGCCTGAATCCATTTGGACCAAGGTCAAGAGTTTGAGATGATTCTAATTAAGGAGATGTTAGTTTTGTAAGGAACCAAGAAGTCTGGAGCTAGATCTCACCAACATTAAGAAGACCCACGGCCTGAGTGTTTTAATTGTATACTACAGAAAGTGCTGGGGCCCCTAGGATACAAGCAGAAGGCTCAGCAGAGTCAACATAGGGCATTCTTGTATATTCATATAATACTAGCAAAAAGGATGCCATAGACTTTACCCCACACTTACTGATATTTGGGTGAATATCATACTAACCTATAAATTTGTTTTTTTTTTGTAGTCTTGGAAGATGGAAAGGATGTTAAACTGCAATGCCACAATATTTCTTAGGTAAGAGACTGACTCAAGGAGCCCTATTTTCTTTCTATTACTTTAGCTCAAAGGAGCTCAGAGAGGAACAAACAATAATAGTCATGTTTGAGTTTGCTTTAAGGGAGTCCAGTCAGACCTTTCGTGTCTAGGGATAATATGAGATAATAGACCAGGGAAAAGCCACCCACAGGGAAAAGCAGTTATGAGGCTGAACATTTTGTCAGATTTCAAGATAATCCAGGAGAACTCAGTACCCTACTAAAACAATATGTATCCTGTTGCCTGTAGGGGAGTATGTTGAACTCCATGGCAACAAAGAGGGAGAGGATGATGAAAAATCAACTAGATACTGACTGCCTAGAAGTGTCCAGTCACCAGTAATAGAGCTAGATTCATTCATTCACTCAAAAAGCATTTAATAAGTGCTTACAATGTGCCAAGCACTGTGGTAGTCACTAGAAATACACAAGTAAGAATGTGTTTGCCCTCAAGGAAGTTACATTTTTATTGGGATAAAAACTTGTACATAGAGCATGAAATACAGTATAAAGTAATTGTCAGTGGTGGAGACACTATCAACCAGGAGGAAAAGAAAAGAAAACACCTTCCTGTAGAAGGTGGCCCTTGTGTTGAGTTTTGAAGGAAGTTAAGGATTCTCTTAGGTAAAGATGAGGAATGAGTGTATTACAGGCTTTAAAGACAGCATTTATGAAGAAAAAGAGATGGAAGGTAAAACATTGCATGCAGGGAATAGCAAGTAGGTTAGTTTGGATGTAACAGAGTATGTGAAGGGGAGTAAAGTAATCAAACTGAAAATTAGTCTGGCGTCAGATTGTGAAAAAGTCAAAGAAAAGAGTTTGTATTTTCTCCCAGAGACATTGGGAGTCTTTGAAGTTTCTTGAACAAGGGAGTGACATAGTCAGACCTGTGCTTTAAGAATATTAATTTAGCATGTGTTAAGGATGGGTTGTAGAATGGAGATATTGGAGGCAGGGAGAGCAATTGAGATGCTACTCTAATAGTTCAGGTGAGAGGTGATGGTATCCTGAACCAGAATGGTGGCTTGTATGAATGAAGAGAAAAGGACAGAGCAAGATATATTGTGGATGCAGAATTGACAAGATTTGGCAATTGATGAAATGTAAGGGGAAAGAGAGAGGGAAGAGTTGAAGATGACTTCTAGGTTGCAGGTCTGGGTACCTGGAAAGACAGTGGTATCCCAACGGAAATCAGAAAATTAGGAAGAGGGAAGAGTTTGGGGATAAAAGATAATGAGTTCTGTTTTAGATGTGTTGAAATTGAGATGACCATGTAATATGCAGATAGACAATGAGGAGAGAGACTGAAGCTGGAAAAAAAGATTTGGGAGTCATGTATAGAGGTAATAATTGAACATGTATGAAATTATTATGACTAATATGAAGAGGAGGATATTAATTATGTTTTAAATGAAGAAAAAATTGATTGTTGTACTCTCCTGAGGACCAGGGAAATCAAATGAGATAATTTTTTTATCATAAATTTTTTTTTTTACTTTTTAGACAGTATTTTTTTCCAATTATATGTAAAGACAATTTTAACATTCATTTTCAATAAAATTTTGAGTTCCAAATTTTCTTCTTTCTTCCTTCTTCTCCCCTGTCCCTAAGACAGTAAGCAATTTGATATAGGTTATATATGTGCAATCATGTTAAATGTATTTCCATATTAGTCATGTTGTGAAAGAAGAAACAAAACAAAAGAAAAAAAAGCATGAAAAAATAAAATGAAAATAGTGTGCTTCAATCTGCATTCAGACTCTACCTGTTCTTTCTCTGGATGTGGATAGCATTTTCCATCATGAATGAGTCTTTTGGAATTGTCTTGGATCATTGTACTTCTGAGAAGAGTTATGTCAGTCATAGTCAATCATCATACAATGTTGCTGTTACTGTGTAAGATATTTTCCTGGTTCTGCTCACTTCAATTTGCATCAGTTCATGTAAGTCTTTCCAGGTTTTTCTGAAATCTGCATGCTCATCATTTTTCATAGCACAATAGTATTCCATTCCATTCATATACCACAGCTTATTTGGTCATTCTCCAATTGATTGACATCCCTTCAATGTCCAATTCTTTGCCACCACAAAGGGCTGCTATAAATATTTTTGTACTTGTAGGTCGTTTCCTCTGTTTAATGTTCTCTTTGGGATAGAGACCTAGTAGTATTGCTGGATCAAAAGGCATGCACAGTTTGATTGCCCTTTGGCCAAGGTTCCAAATTGCTTTCGAGAATGATTGGATTAGTTCACAGCTCCACCAAGAGTGCCTTAGGGTCCCAATTTTCCTACATCTTCTCCAACACTTATAATTTTTTTTTGTCATATTAGACGATCTGATAGGTGTGAGGTGGTGCCTCAGAGTTGTTTTAATTTGCATTTTTCTAATCAATAGTGATTTAGAGCATTTTTTTCATATGATTATAGGTAGCTTTGATTTCTTCATCTGAAAATTGCCTGTTTATATCCTTTGACCATTTATCAATTGGGGAATGACTTGAATTCTTATAAATTTGACTCAGTTCACTATATATTTGAGAAATAAAAGATGTTCTTTGTTTTAATTGGGCTTTTGCACAGATAGGAGGTGCACAGAAGGTGTTACTCCAGAGGTTGACCCTTTCTTGACAAATGCCAAAGTTGTGAAGACCAAGAGGGAATAGAAGTTAGCTATAGAACCTGACATCAGTCAGAGATTCTGCTAAAAAGCTTGGGAAATCCATAATCTTAAGACTAAGACTGCTGAGGAGAAGATCTGATGATACCCAGCTCCTAGAACTGATAATAGGTCCCAGAAGAAGTGCCAGGACTATCTGTGCTGATGTGTTATGCTTCAATGGATACACATAGAGACAGAGGACACATATTAATGGAATGCATGTAATACTCTCTCTAACGTTATGTCTTCCTTTGTGCAGCTACAAAAATAAATCTCTGTCCTACAGAAAAATCTCTCAATGCAGAATGCCTTCTCTTTTCATCACTTGGCTCTCAGACCAGTTAATTCCACCAGTAAGGATGAAGCATCTTTATGAACTTTCTCTGTCTGGAACTAAGAGATTAGTGATTTTTCCTAATGGAACTCATAATGACATATAGCAGTGCCAGGATTATTTCACTGCACTTGAACAGTTCATCAAAGAAGTTATAAAAAGTCACTCCCCTGAAGAAATGGCAAAGACTTCATCTAATGTAACAATTATATAATATTCTTTTTCTGATTAATGCCCTATATCTTGATTTGTACAAAGTGATAAAGAATGTTAATTTTAAAATGTGTATTATGTCTTCTTACCTAAAGAATAAAATTTAACTTTGAAAGGCCTTTAATATGAAAAAAAGATTTTGGAGTCATATGTAGAGATAATAGTTGAACATATATGACATGATGATGACTCACAGGAAAAGGAGGATATCAATCATGTTTCAGATGAAGAGAAAATTAATTTTCTGGTCCTGAGGACCATGGAAGTTGAGTGAGATGGCCTCTGTTTCAATGAGACTTTTGCACAGACAGGAAATGCCCAGAAAGGATGTATGCTATCCCGGCCACACATTTTCTTAACATATATTCTCATTAGAATTGAAGTGGCAATTGGGAGGAAGGTGTACCACCATGTGCATGGAGGGGATTTTCCTTGTTATTTATTTTATTTTGTTCTTGACTTGTTTTTTTAAAAAAAAAACAAGTTTTACTAAATATTGACATAATCACTATATCTGGATATTACTTTCCTTTCTCACCTTCCAATCTCATTTTATTTTACTGCACTTAATTGTGTTTGAGAGGCAGTGTGGAAGATCTGGGTTCAAATCTTGCTTCAGAAACATACTAGCTATATGACCCTGGACAAGTCACTTAACTTCTTAACTTCTGTCTAGGCAACTCTCTAAGACTATAAAATGAAGAGAAGGTGTTGACCTACATTTGTAAATGTAGTTTCCTCATCCAGGTGATTCCTTTATCAGTGAAACCATAGATCCAGTCCCTATAGCTAATTATGCTCTTTCCAGTTGATCTGGTAAAGGAAATGTTGGTGGAACTTGTAAAGTATGGTTTGTTAAGTAGATAATGAGCCAAAGGGTCCTTTGAACCTTGAATAGCTTTCCAGGGGATCCATGACTGAAAGGGGCCCAGCTATATAATCCTCTGTACCTCAGAAAGGGTATTGTGAGGATCAAATGGGACAATGAGAAAGCCTTTGCCAAAGAATAAAGCCTTATGCCAATTTAAGGCATTATTATCAACCTTTTTTTTTTTAACAAAAGATATACAGAAGTGTAGGAATACTGTGATTCCATTTCTTATAGCACTGACTCCCAGTTCTGACACTTATTTGATGTGTGTTCTTATGTGAATCACAATAACTTAGTGTCTCCATTTAAAAAAGTGGGGATGACACTTGCTTGTGTGTCCATATGCTTGGCACAACAGAAAGATGACTAGGAAATAGTATTTCTATGGTAATAATGTTTTCCAGTCAAAAATGCAGAAGTGAGTGTTGTTGTCAGCAGGACACTGGTGACTGTTTGCAAAATCATAAGAATCACATGCAAAGCACACGAGTGGTTGCAGGTAATTTATTTAAAATAGAACACATTGGGGAGTTTTGTTTTAATTTTAGCAGCATCAAACACTTCTAACCACTTAAAAGCATCATAAGCATAGCATGGAATAAGTTTACCAGTATCACAAAACAAGTTTAAAGACAAATAAGTAACATATCAGATACACTAAAATATACATTCTCACACAATAAAAACCATAGTACAACACAAGTATTTATCAGAGGCAAAATGCAATTACAAATTGAATTACAGAACAGAAGTTAAATAGAGTAGGCTTCAGAATCTTAGGAAAGGAGGGACAGGGCTCTGAGGGTACTCAGTTAAGTCAGGGTGCGTTTAGCCATTTAGCATACTCAAGAAATTCATGCCCTTCAGAGCGTGGAAAATTAGTGCTAAAAGCAAGTCAGAACATATTTTCTTTAATACAAGATACCAAGAATACAGCATATGAATTAGGTCACTGTGACTTTCAACAGAAAACTATTCGAAAGCAACTAGATTTTTGACCTGTTTAGAGATGAACATAAACAGGCTCTGAAGAGTTAAACCAACAGTTTTCAAAATTGTCTGGAGAATGGATACAGCAATAGCTCATGTACTTGTTGGGAAAATTATCTCATTCTCATTTTTTTCTTCTTAAAGACATCAGAAAAGCAAAGAAGGAGAAAACTACAAAAGAATAACCCACACCTCAAAAAAGTGAGTCAATATAGTACTTTTTCCAGTGGTACCTCCTTGACTTTACCCAAAGACCACTGGCTTGTTTTTGTCAGTATTCTGAGGGTTCCCTTTAATTTAATACAGAAGCTGGTTACATTCCAAAGCTAATTGACAAAGCAACATCAACATCTTGATGTTTCACAAAGAGGTAATTTACCTTAGAAAATACTACTTGAAAGAGCTCAAGGCTCACACATATCAGGGATAACGAAGCAGGAACTCTTACTCCTTAATTAAATAAACTCAAAGTCTGATTTCCAACAGGGTACCAAAGGAACTTGGTAGGTGGTTACAGGTCCAGGTTTTTCCAGGAAATTATAGATCCTTTTACCTGTTAATGTGAGTCCTTTACCTTGGTGTCTGATGACATAGGAATGAAGCAGTTTAACAGGGAAATGCTACAGAATCTGGGTTTGGAAATCAATGTAGATTTTGACTAGCTCACTCTAAATTTAAGGGTTTATTGGGAGTAACACTTGAGGAGATACATAGTAATTTTTTGCTGCTGTAATCACCATGTAAATCCATTTAAAGGGTAATTTCTGTACACTTTGCAGAAGAATTTCCTTTTTTTCTTAAATAAAAGGAAGTTTAAAGAAAAAATTGATACCTTTTTTAAAACCTCTTTAAAGTTTCCTTCTAAATATTATCACTGAATATAGAATGAAGAATTCAGAGGGTGATTTCTTACATTTCAGTACCCTGAAATAGCATGAGGTACACTACCCTGAACTTATACCATTGCAACAACAGACTATTTCCTTAAACGTCTTGCGCATTTCAAGGCTCCGGAAAGCATAAATGAGGGGGTCAATGACAGAGTTACACATGATAAGAACCAGGTAGATGTTGAAGTGGGAGGCATAACAGATGCAGTGGGGGTTAGTGGGGCATGTGATGATGAGGATGAGATGGAGGAAGAAGGGTGCCCAGCAAAAAATGAATACCCCAAGCAGAATAGTGATGGTGACAGCCCCTTTCATGCAGGTATGTTGGTGCATCACCCTGTCTGCTGGCAGTGCCGCAATACGTTTGACATGCAGCCGGGCAAACAGGAACATGTGCATGTAGAGGGTGGCCATGAGGAGCAGCATGGCGAAAAACATAGTAACGAGGCACACGATGACAGTCTTGCTCTCAGAGTAGACGATGAACATGATGCCACAGATGAAACAACAGATCCAGATAGCCCCAATCAAGGTGATGGCTTTTTTCACTGTCATGATGCTGTGGTAACGCAGGGCATAGAAAATGGTGATGTATCTGTCAATGGCAATGACCAAGAGATTGCAGATGGAGGCAACTAGGGAAATGCAGATCATGGAGTCGAAGACATTGTCCATATGTTGAATGAGTTGGTCATCAAAGGTCAAGTAGTCATTAGTGAGGAGGACAATCATCACTGTCTCCAGAGCATTGGACACACTCACCAGCATGTCTGCCACTGCCAGGCTGCAGAGGAAAAAGTACATAGGGGAGTGCAGATTTCCATTCTTCAACACAGCCAAGATGACAAGAATGTTTTCCAGGAGACTGATGATTCCTAGAGTCAGAAAGATCTCGGACTTGATGAAGACCTGTTCACAGAACCCAGGGCTGCTCTGGTTGCTGAAGAGGAAGGTGGCATTGACTTCCTCTGTACCTTTTGACAGCAGACTCTGAGAAGACAGCAGGGAGCTGGTAGCATTCATTGCCAGCAAAGGGGGCTGATTAGAGCTGTGGCACAGTGCAGGGTCCAGCTGGTTGGAAAACAAATCTCTCTCAAGATGCCTTTTCTTTTCTTGGTGCTTGTTGATAGCAGTTTTTGGTTTTGTTCTTCTCCAGAAAGAGTATGTTGAGAAATGTTAGCGCTGGGCTGAAAGGATAAAGAAGTTTGCTGTTGATATTTCTTCTGTCTCTGCTCTAACTCTCTCAGCTGAAGAAGCAGCAATTGGCAGTCACTCTCTCTTCGGTAGTTATATCAGTTTACTCTCAGCCTCTCTTCAGTTTTCCAATTGAGGAAAGGGAAAACTGCTGTCTTTGGTTATCCCAGATACAAGTGTTGGTTTCATGGTTAGGAAGGAGTCTTGGGCTCAGGGGAGTTTCAGCTGCAGCTCCAGTTTTCAGGAGGGAGAAAGACCTCAATAGATTTATACACAGTGACAAAAGAGAAACAACTCCTACTTAATCTTCCATGCAGCAAAATGACCATTTAGAGAGCAGGTAGCTTTCTGACTGACAGCCCCAACCAGCAGGTACCACATTCCCTACGCCTAACCATCTGTTGAAAAAAATGAAATTATTTGGTGCCCTCTGCAGATCAGATGGATAATCTGCTTGATTGGTGAAGCAGACTATTTTTCTTCAATAATAATAATGCTAACACCTGTTGCCCAAGTGATGACATGCAGCTGGATGGAAAGCCTGTTGGATTAGTTTATCGATGCCTTGGACAATCCTTGAAGACAAACAATGAGCCGGTCCAGAATTAAGCAGGAAGATGAGAGCCCTGTGTCTTTCAGGTCTATAACTTTAGAAATTAGCTTTGATTATTCTCTGCTCGTCCACACATTTCAGAGGTCTCTTGGGCAGTGACCTCCACAGTATATCTCATAATGACACCATCTCCATCACAGTCCATAGTGACGATCCTAGGTCAGGCCCTTATCACCTCTCATTCAGATTATTGTAATATAACCTCCTAACTGGTCATCTTGTTTCCAGTCTAACCTCATTCTGATTCATCCTCTACACGACTGCTTCAGTAATCTTCCTAGTAAACCACTGAGATGATGTCACTCTTTTACTCCAAAACTTTCAAAGTTTCCCCATTTTTTATCAGATGGAAAAAAAATCTTGCCACTGACATTCGGCCAGCCACAATCTAGCTTTGTTTCAGTTCACTAACTCTTTTTCAGATTTATCATATTGAAAGCAATAAGTGGATTTTCTGATGCCCAAATAATTTATTAGGGACTCAAAATTCAGATGCTGCTCACATGTTAACAATGACTGAGTTTTGGGAAGCTGTCAATATAACAATGCCATCACCCATATCATAGACCCTTCGTGTTTTCACTGAAAGTTTAAAACTTGGAGGTATAGCTTGAATTTGGACACAGCTACAGGAATGTGTGACAAAAGTTGACAGCTCCATTCTTCCTTCTCTAGTTGTTAAAAAATATTTTTATGAAAAGATTAACATTGAACATCAATTCTACCAGTTAATCGACTTGGTAAATATTTGCATTTAAATGAACTAATTTGAATTCAAAGAGTATCCTAACAAATTTACTCCCTCAAAGTCTTCAGGATTTCTTGTCCATTTATTCTCATTCTTTTTTCCCCCTTTATCTGGTAATAGTGTATGTTATCTTTTTCTGGCTCTTTTTTCCCACTTTGAATTATTTCACATAAGGCTTTATAGGTTTCTTTGTACGCTTCACTCCTGTCATTCTTATTGCTTATTATCTTTCATTTTATTAATTGTTATATTTTATTTAACTATTCCCCATACTGTTGGATAGTTATGGTTTTTTGTTTATTTTTAAATAATTATTCATAATACTGCTATGAAAATTATCATATAAAGATACCCTTTTATGTTTTATTGATGCTTTTTATTTTTACACCAGTCATTTCACAATATGCCACCCCCCCCTGCAATGACACAAAAGAACAATTATGCAACTCCAACACAACCACCATGTCTGAGAGTGTATACAGCATGCCATATCAATAATCCTCAGATTCTTTATGGATTTTTCGTCATCTGTGCTTTGGGAACAAGCCTAGTCTTTTCAATTCGTCAGAGTTCAGTTGGTTTTTAGTGTATTTTTTTTAATTGGAGATACCTCTTTTTGTTATTATTTTGTATATTTTCTGAGTCTATTACCACCAATGAAATTATTAGTTCAAAAGGTATGATAATTTTTAATGTAGACTACCAGATTAATCTTTGAAAAGACTCTATAAATTTGTAATTCCACCAGCTATGGATGTATGTATTCATTCCTCCTCACCAGAGTTGAATTTCATTGCTTTTAATTATTTCTGCCCATCTTATATCACCCAATCACCCGTGAAGTAAAGCTCCAGGGTCATCTGCATGGTTAGTCACCAAAGATACAGTAAAAATTGAATGGAATTTACTTACCCCGACCCAAGCATTCTCTTTCCTCCATTAGTTTTATGGCCATGAAGGCCAAGTTGGAGTCAAAATATTTATCTGAACAGAACAATACTTCATTCTTTTCTTTTGCATTAGGTAAACTAGTCAGTAGTTTTTTTGTACCCCTGGGAGATTCTTAAGATTCTCAAAACTTTATTTTACTTTTAGCATCAGTTGCCCCAGAGACTTTTTTCCTTGCTGATCTATATAAAAAATAATTGGTGGAAATGAATGCTACTCCAAGCTTTTTGCCATTCTTTCTCTATCTCCACAAATGCTTCTTTTAGTTTTGCAAACAGTTCTATGTCCAGAATTTACTTCTCTTTACTATGCTTCCATGTGTCATTTGCAATGCCAGATGTTACTTTATAACTTTAAGAGAAAAAATTCAGCATCTCAATCTCTATACAGTTTCTAATTTGCTGCCTATAGTTTCATTCCTGTTGCCCCTCACAGTTTAATACAACTCATCCCAATGCATGCATAATTTAGAATGTATATATTTAAATTTTTCTAGTATCATGGTGTTTTATGATTTACAAATATAACACAATACATAGTGTTGTCAAAAAGGTTTGCTAAGTTGTATGATGCTTTCTTTAAATGCACTGGAGTGTGATCTAGCAAAAGCTCATATTCAATTTTTGTGCCAGCTAGTTGTATATTTGTAATGCTGGTTCAAACTGCTTATCCAGTATATTTCAATCAGGGCAGTATATGTTTTCATCCACTTGATTTTTTATAGTGTACATGGTTAAGCTTATTTCTTTTGAGTGATTTTGCATTTTTTTCTTTCTAATTATTTTTTTATTGATAAATTTATTTATCTTTAGTTTTCAACATTTACTTCCACAAGATTTTGAGTTCCAAATTTTCACCCCATCTTGCCCTTCCCCCCACCCCAAGATGGCATGCATTCTGAATACCCCTTCCCCTAGTCTGCCTTCCCTTCTATCTCTCCCCCTTCTCTTATCCCCTTCCCCTTCTATTTTCCTGTAGGGCAGGATAGGTTTCTATACCCCATTTCCTGTATTTCTTATTTCTCAGTTGCATGTGAAAACATTTTTTTTAAACATGTGTTTTTAAAACTTTGGGTTCCAAATTTTCTCCCTTCTTCCCTCCCCACCCACCCTCATTGTAAAGGCAAGCAACTCAATATAAGTTATACATGTGCAGTTATGCAAAACACTTCCATAGTAGACATGCTGTGAAAAACTAACTCTATTTCCTTTAATCCTATCCTCCCCCCCATTTATTCTATTCTTTCTTTTGATCCTGTCCCTCCTCAGAAGTATTTGCTCCTGATTACCCCCTTTCCAAATCTGCACTCCTCTTTATCATCCCCCTACTCTCTTGTCCCCTTCCCCCCCTATTTTCCTGTAGGGTAAGACAGATTTCCATACCCATTTGAATGTGTATGTTATTCCCTCCTTAAGTCAAATTCTATGGGAATAAGATTCACTCCTTCCCTCTCACTTTCCCCTGTTTCCCCTCCACTGTAAGAGCCTTTTCTTTTCTTTTTTTTTGTGAGATAATTTACCTCGTTCTACCTCTCCCATTCTCCTTCTCCTATTATAATCCTCTCTCACTCCTTAATTTTATTCTCCAGATATGACCCCTTCATCTTCAACTCACCCTGTGCCCTCTATCTATCTATTTATCAATCAATCTGTCTATATCTATATCTATATTATATATACATACACATAATTTTTTCCCTCCAACTACCCTAATACTGACAAAGGTCTTATGAGTTACAAATATCATCTTTCTATGTAGGAATGTAAACAGTTCAACCTTAATAAGTCTCTTATGATTTCTCTTTTCTGTTTACCTCTTCATGTTCCACTTGAGTCTTGTATTGGAAAGTCAAATTTTCTATTCAGCTCAGGTCTTTTCATCAAGAATGCTTGAAAGTCCTCTATTTCACTGAATGACCATTTTTTCCCCTGAAGGATTTAACTCAGTTTTGCTGGGTAGGTGATTCTTGGTTGTAATCCTATCTCCTTTGCCCTCTGGAATATTATATTCCATGCCCTGCAGTCCCTTAATGTAGAAGCTGCTAAATCTTGTGTTATCCTGATTGTGTTTCCACAGCACTTGAATTGTTTCTTTCTGGCTGCTTGTAATATTTTCTCCTTGACCTGAGAACTCTGGAATTTGGCTACAATATTCCTAGGAGTTTCCTTTGGGGATCTCTTTCAGGAGAAGATTGGTGGATTCTTTCAATTTCTATTTTGCCCTTTGGCTCTAAAATATCAGGGCAGTTTTCCTTGATAATTTCTTGAAAGATGATGTCTAGGCTCTCTTTTTGATCATGGCTTTCAGATAGTCCAATAATTTTTAAATTCTCTCTCCTGTATCCATTTTCCAGGTCAGTTGTTTTTCCAATGAGATATTTCACATTGTTTTCTAATTTTTCATTCTTTTGGATTTGTTTTACAGTGTCTTGATTTCTTATAAAGTCACTTGCTTCCAATTGCTCTATTCTAATTTTTAAGGAAGTATTTTCTTTAGTAATGTTTTGGATTTCTTTTTCCATTTGGCCAATTTTGCTTTTTAGGGCATTCTTCTCCTCATTGGCTTTTTGGACCTCTTTTGCCATTTGGGTTACGCTATTTTTTTTCTTTTTCTTTTCTTTTCTTTTCTTTTCTTTTCTTTTCTTTTCTTTTCTTTTCTTTTCTTTTCTTTTCTTTTCTTTTCTTTTCTTTTCTTTCCTTTCCTTTTCTTTTCTTTTCTTTTCTTTTCTTTTCTTTTCTTTTCTTTTCTTTTCTTAGGGCAATTGGGATTAAATCACTTGCCCAGAGTCACACAGCTAGTGAGTGTTATGTGTCTGAGGTCAAATTTCAACTCGGGTCCTCCTGACTTTAGGGCTGGTGCTCTATCCACTGCGCCACCTAGTTGCCCCTGGGCTATTTTTTAAGGTGTTATTTTCTTCAGTATTTTTTCTGGGTCTCTTTTAGCAAGCTGTTTACTTGTTTTTCAAGATTTTCTTGCATCATTCTCATTTCTCTTCCCAGTTTTTCCTCTGCTTCTCTTACTTGCTGCTCAAAATCCCTTTTGAGCTCTTCCAAGGCCTGGGACTGATTCAAATTTTTCTTGGAGGCTTTGGATGTAGGAGCTTTGACTTTGTTGTCCTCTTCTGGTTGTATGTTTTGATCTTTGTCACCAAAGTAAGATAATATAGTCTGACTCTTTTTGCGCTGCTTAATCATGATCCCGGCCAATTACTTGAGTTTTAAACTCTTTATTAAGGTAAGAGTCTGCTTCCAATGTGGAGAATGTAGTGTCCCAAGCTTTGGGGGTTTTGTGAAGCTGTTTTTAGAGATACTTCTAGGGACCTGTAAATTTTCAATTCTTCGAAGGTGGTATGATAAGGCGCGAGGTGTTTCCTCTCCAGTGCCACAACAAGCTCCACCATGCCAGCTCTCCTCCTCACCCTAGGACCCCCCCTCAGAACTGTGACCCAGATCCAAGCATGGGCAAAGCGAGAGATTCCTGCCTTAGTACTGGCAAAGAGATCCCTGCAATCTCCCTCTGATCAGCCACTCAATTCCCCCTCAGTCTGTGGGCCTGAAGCTCAGGAGACAGCCACTGCCCCGGGGGCCACGCTCAGGACTTGTGGCTGAGACCTAGTTTTGCTCTCTCACCACAGTCACAGACTTTTCCCATTGACCTTCCAAGCTGTCTTTGGCGTTCATGGGTTGAGAAGTCTGGAAACTGCCACAGCTGCCTGTGATTCAGTCTTCTGAGGCCTGCTCCAGGTTCGCTGTGGCCTGCGCACCTACGCAAACTGTGCTTCTTTCCCAGCCTGGCACAATATACCTTTCCAATCAACTATCCAGGTTATCTTGGGCTGGAAATTTGTTTCACTCTGTCTTTTTGTGGGTTCTGCTGCTTTAGAATTTGTTTAGAGCCATTTTTTTTACAGGTATTTGGAGGGGTTTGGGGGAGAGCTCAAGCAAGTCACTGCTTTGACTCTGCCATCTTGGCTCCACCCCCTGACTTTGGATTTTATTGAGGAAGCTTTTTAGAGTTTGAGAACTTTGATAAAGTTAACATAATTTCATTTGCCTTTGAAGATCTTCACTATCAGGAAAAATAATTCTTTTGTTTGGAATCTTTGGAGAACATGTTCTAGGATAAGTCCATGTTCATCAGCTCACTGGAAAGATGTTAGTTGAGCAAAACTGTTTAAAAGCTTGCTTTTACAATACTTAACATGGGACAGAGCTACAGTTGTTTCTGTCATGGGACCAATATGATTTTAATGTATGTATTGCAGAAATATTTTCTGAAGAAAGCCTTCAAATTTGCATTTTACTATAGTCAAATACTTTTTTGAAATAAAATATATTCTCTATGCCTCAGTCTGTAATGATAATAAACACAAGAGAATATTATATTTTCTATTCCTTTAAATCTTTAATAATAATATAAATAAATAATAAATCCATTGGGATATTATAATCTCTGTATCTCTATACCTGTGTGTATGTGTATGTGTGTAGTCGCATGACACATTTTTTGGGGGAGAATCTAGATCTATGATTTAACTGATATAGAAAGTGTTCAGTGAAGAAACTCATTCTATCAATGGAGATCTGGCAACTGTGCAGCAGCTTATAGTCTTAGAGAGTTGCTTGGGGAACTAAAAAGTTAAATGATTTACCCAGAGCTACATAGCCAATATTGGTCACAAGCAGCATTTGAACCCAGAAATTTTTGACTCAGAGACCAGTTCTCTAACTACTATGCCATTACATAAAGCAAGCTACTAAATTAATATAAAAATATTTTAAAAATCTCAAATTGTTGGAGAGCAAAACAAACCCAGAAATATATGTATCTCTTGAATCTCTATGCAGTTTTAAGTTATTAAAGCTTAAAGATTTCCATGATAGATCAGAGAAAAAAGGAAAAGGACCTATCTGTACAAACATATTTATAGTAGCTCTTTTAGTGGTGGTAAAGAATTGGAAATTGAGGGAATTTCCATCAATTGGGGAATGGTTGAACAAGCTGTAGCATATGATTGTAATGGAATATTATTGTGCTGTATTATTGTGTATTGTTCTGTAAGAAATGATAAGCAGGATAATTTCAGAAAAACCTGGAAAGACTTACATGAACTGATGCAAAGTGAAGTGAACAGAACCAGGAGAATATTGTACATAGTAATAGCAGTATTGTATGATGACTTAGCTATTCTGACCATACAATGGTCTAAGACAATTCCAAAGGACTTAGGACTTTAGAAAAGGAACTGATGGAGTCTAAATATAGAATAAAGCATGCTTTTTCACTTTATTTTTCTTTCCTTTTTTTTGCAATGTGCTAATATAGAAATATGTTTTGCATAATTCCACATGTATAATTGATATCATATTTCTTGCCTTCTCAATGGGTAAGGGAGGGGTGGGATGGAAGGAGAGAATTAGGAACTCAAAATTTTAAAAAATTAAAAATAATAAATTTTAAAAGGAAAAATATATTAAAGAAGAAAAAAAAATTCATAGCAGCATTCACTTGGTATGCAGTCCATTATCTTCTCTTATCAGTAACATCCTAAAAGGGTATCTGATGTTCTAAGAAATTATTACTGCCCCTTGGGCACATAAGCAGCTAGACTATGTGATCCAAATTGCAATAAACATTTCCCAATGATATTAGTTCTCATTGAGAAGAAGTGACTACTTTATTTGTGTTTCCTTTGTGTCTCTCTTCCCATTGTATATAGGGAAAGTCAGGACTCAGAGAGAGTGATTTGAAAGGAGTTATGCTGGCTTGTCAGAAATTTTCTATTAAGCCTGTGCATTCTGTGTCCAAATTGCCACCCTAAAGTTGTTCACACAGAATGAGATCCAGACACCTGGATGTTTCTGTTCAAAATAACAGGCAAAAAATAACTGATCCTCTTGGTAGTATTATGACCTTGCAGTCCAAATGTTAAGAAACAATCACAGAATGTGTAAATGTCAAACTGGCTGATGTTTTAGAAACTGGAGAACAGGTAGGAATGATGGCAAGTGGGAAGAGGGCAATAGAAGCAGTTGTTCTGGATCAAGCCCAAAGAGTGGGGTAGGAATGGGGCAGGTCCAGAGTGCAGCCACCACAATACCTGTACTCTGTTTATAAAAACAAAGCATGCTGACAATAATAGTTCCTATTTAAATTGCGCTTGTGGGGGTTTGCAATGGTCTTTAAATATTTTATCTTATTTGATTCTTAAAGTAATCCCATTGAGGCAGGTCTTGTGGTCATGGCCATTTTACAAATGTGGAAACCAAGCTTCAGAGAAGTTAGAGGATTACAGAGTTATGTATAGCACAGTTATATGATTACATAGCTAGAAAGTGTCAAAGACACCATGACCTCTCCTCTAGCACTTTTTCCACTGACATGTAGATGCATGCCATGATCCTATTGCGCGCCTACAAGACTAGCAGAGAAGTATGGAATCTTTGGATCTAGGAGTTGGGAGGGAGTTTACATCTCATTTAGTTCAATCTTCTCATTTTACAGATGAGGAAACTGAAACCATAAAGGGGAAGTGACTTGTTCTAGGTCACACAGTAAATTGGAATAAGGAGACCTGGGTTCTGGCACTGGAGTCCAGTGGCTCTTTCTATTACCCCCTGAAGTCTGTTATTTGTACTCTCCCTCTTTTTTTTTTTAATGGTTCCCTCCTTTTCAGGGAACCATTGCTTTCCACTGCTGGTCTTGGCTCCCAATGGCCCCCTAGTATGGTATCTTTCCCTATGTTCCGGAACTTTTCCTTTTTTCTTTCTTTTGATAAAACTTATAGGATCTGCGCCCCTTTGCCTCAAGTCCCTGACATGGATTTCCAACTGATTTGATCAATTTATTCTAGTTGGATATTAGTGTACACCTTATTCTGAATTTATTAGCCATTGCCATTCACTCTTCTTTTTTAGTTTTGTAAAAATATTTTTATTCATATCTTTTGTTTTTACATTACTTGGATTTATCCCTGTATCTTTGTCTTTCTCCACTCTGAGAAAGTAATTCCATATAATAACTTTAAGAAAAGAAAAAAAAAGGGGAATAATTTTTTATTTTTTTTTTTAAGTGAGGCAATCGGGGTTAAGTGACTTGCCCAAGGTCACACAGCTAGTACGTGTCAAGTGTTTGGTCTGAGGCTGGATTTGAACTCAGGTCCTCCTGACTTCAGGGCCGGTGCTCTATCCACTGTACCACCCAGCTGCCCCAATTTTTTATTTTTTTAAACAACTATTTAACTTCTTGGAAAAAATTCTGTCATTATATGCAGTGTTCTACACCTGTAGTTCCTGATCCCTGTAAAGGAGCAGGGGAAGCTGTCTTCTCATGTTCCCACTTCCGGGCCAGCTTTATTCTTTATAATTTTGCAATATCAGTTTCTATTGTTTTGTGGTTCTTATTTCCATTTCTATTGTTGTAGTCATTATGTAGTGTTTTCCTGGCTCTGATTACTTCATTTTCTTTTCTCACTTTTCTCTCTATATTCTCATTTGGTGATCTCATCAACTCTCATCAGTTCAATTATATTCTCTACGCAGAAGATTCTCAGATCTCTTTATCTTCCCTAACCTCTCTCTTGACCCCAAGTATTTCATCACCAACTACCTACTGAACATTTTGAAAAGGATATACCATAGCCATCTCAAACTCAATATGTCTAAAACAGATTCCTTATCTTTTCCCCTAAAACCTATTTCCCCCTTTCCAAACTTTCTTGTTATTGTTGAGGGCACTATCTTTCTAGTCACCCAGGTGACATTTTGGTATCATCTTCCATCCTGCATTCAAACTCGTTCCACATATCCAATCTGTTGCCAAGTCTTGTTGTCTTCAAAACATCTTCCTATATGTCCCCTTCTCTGTGCTCACAAGCTGGAACCCTGGTACCAGCATTCATCACCTCATGTTTGGACTGTCTATCACCTGCTGTTCTCCTTGCCTCAAGTCTCTTCCTCCTGCAGTCCATCCTCCACTCAGTTACCAAAGTGATTTTCTTCAAGTGCAGGTCGGACCAATTCACCTACATAATAAACTCCAGTGGCTCCCTTTTACTTCTAGGATCAAATATGAAGTTCTCTGTTTGCCTTTTCAAGTACTTCATATCCTGGCCCCTTCCTACCTTTCCAATCTTCTAATACTTTATTATACTCCATGTAGTCTACATTGTAGTGGAATTGCCTTTCTTGCTGTTCCTTGCACAGGGCACTCCATACCCTAGCTCCATGTCTTTTTGCTGGCTCTCTCCCATGCTTAGAATGCCCTCTCTCTACCTCCACTTCTTAGCTTTCCTGGCTGCCTTCAAGACTTAGCTGAAATCTCATCCTTTAAGAGCCCTTTCCCAGTCCCTTTCTCTCCTTCCCCCATACCTGGCTTCTGAGATTACCTTTCATTTGCATTATTTATATAATGTATATATATTATTTATATATAATGTAAATATAATGTATATTACCTTTCACTTACATATGTGTGTATATATGTGCATGTATACGTACATACATATGTATATATATGTATACATTTTTGTATATACATACTCCATATAAAATTGTTTGCATATCATTTCTTCTTATAGAAAGTGAGCTCTTTGAAAGTCAGGACTGTTTTTTCTTCCCTTCCTTCCTTCCTTTCTTTCTTTTTCTTCCTTCCTTCCTTCCTTCTTTCCTTCCTTCCTTCCTTCCTTCCTTCCTTCCTTCCTTCCTTCCTTCCTTCCTTTCTTTCTTTCTTTCTTTCTTTCTTTCTTTCTTTCTTTCTTTCTTTCCTTTCTTTTCTTTTCTTTTCTTTCCCCAGGGATCCTCACAGTCCCTGGCACTTAGTAAGTACTTTATAACTACTTATAGACTGATTAACTTGTTAAGTGATTTTGAATCTGTTCATGTCAGTTTTTCAAAACTTCTCTGTATTCATCATGTCTGTTGTTTCTTATAGCACAGTAATATACCATTAAATTCACACACCATAATTTGTTTAGACAACTGATGAGCATCTTCTGTTTCTAGTTTGCCACCAAAAAGTGCTGCTATAAATGTTTTAGTGTGTATTAAGCCTTCCTTTTTGTCAGTGATCTTATGGTATATGTCTAGCAGTGGAATCTCTAGGGTCATAGGGCATGAACATTTTATATATTATTTTCATAATTCTGAATTGCTTTGTGGAATGGTTGTACTAGTTGTAGTTCCACTATTAATATGACTGTCTTTTTACAACCTTTTCAAGATTTATTGTTCCCATCATTTGTCACATTTTTAAATTTTCTGGGCATGAGATAAAATCTCAGGGATGTTTTAATTTGTAGTTCTTATATTTGTGATTTGAAGCATTCTTTAATATGGTTGATAATAGTTTGCAATTCTTCTAAGAACTGTTTGTTAATATTCTTTGATTCCTCTTTTGGGGAATTCCTTTATGGTTCTTATATATTTCTGTTAGTTGTCTATATGTCTTGAATATATAATAATCTTTATCAGAGATATTTTATACAAATACTCTTTTATCTTAAATGTGTTAATTTTGTTTATGAGAAAATTTTCAACTTAATTTCAAAATTATGTTTTTATCTTTTATAATTACCTCTATTCCTTTTTTTATATAAGAATTAATCTCTTATCCATTTCTGAAGGGCACATGAACTTTACCTCTTCTAATTCTTTTTTTTTTTTTTTTTGCTTTTTTTGGTGAGTCAATTGGGGTTGAGTAACTTGCCCAGGGTCACACAGCTAGCAAGAGTCAAGTATCTGAGGCTGGAATTGAACTCATATCCTCCTGACTCCAAGGCCAGAGCTCTATCCATTGCACAACTTAGCTGCCCGCTCTTCTAATTCTTTAGTAGCATAATATTTGATATTCAGATCTAACATCCATCTTGAATTTATTGTGAAATATGGTATAAGATGTTGGTCTAAGCCTAATTTCTGCCAGACCGCTTTCCAGTTTTTCCATTAACTCTAATGGAGTATTCCCATTAGTTCTTGTTAAATATATCAAAATTCCTTTTGTGGGTTCTCATCCAGGTCATGCCCACTAACCAGGGGTATATCATAGTGATCTGTCCTGGGTCTTCTTCTCTTCTCACTCTATACTACTTCACTTGATGATCTCATCAGATTACATGGATTTAATTATCAACTCTGTCCTGATGATTCTTAAATCTACCTGTCCTGGCCTAACCTCTCTACCAACTTTTAGTCAGATATCTCCAACTACCATTTACACATTTTGAGCTAGATGTACAGTAGACATCTTAAACTAATGTTCAAAATGTTCATGTTCAAAACTGAACTCAATATCCCCCCTAAACTTTACTTCCTTCCAAATTTCTCTACTTTGTTGAGGGCATCACCATCTTCACAGTTTTTCAGGCTTGCAACCTAGATGTCTCTCATCAAGTCGTCTCTGTCTCTTATTCCCCATATCTAACCTATTATATTTCATCTTTGCAACATCTCTTGAATATGCCCCCCTCTCTTCTCTGATATTGCTACCACCTTGATGCAGGATTTCATTATCTTACACCTGCACTGTTGAATTATTGTTATTATTATTATTGTTCTGGTTGGTCTGCCCGCCACAAGTCTCTCTCTGCTCCAGTACATCCTTCATTCAGCTGTCAAATTGATTTTCCTAAATTCTAGGTCCAACTATGTCATCTCATACTCAATAAACTCCAGAGGCTCTCTATCATCTTCAGGATCAAATATGAAATCCTGTCTTTTGCATTCATGGCCTAATCTCTCTCTACCTTTCCAGTCTTCTTACACCTTACATCCTCATCATGTATTCTTCTATCCAGTGACCTGTACTCCTTACTGTTCCTAGAACAAGACACTCCATCTCTCTGTGCTCTATCTTGATGTTAACTCTCTTACATCTGTAATTGTATAAATATGCTATTATATTCATTGACACTTTGGGATTCATTGCTCTAAACAGAGATTGAACTCCTGAACCACACAACTGTGGAAAATAAACTTTGAATAATCTATCTGCTAACCAGAATGTGATGCTGTTTGTGCCATAACATTTCATGTGAGAAGATCTGTTCCACCCCAAAGCATCCTAACGTGACATTTAAAAATGTTCAAGAGACATAGTTTCTGGACAATTTAATCATTTTATTAATAAGGCCAGCAGGTTATTGATGAAAAGATTGCCATTTGGCATCTCTCTTAGACCAAAGACAATCATGGCAACCAGGCTTACAGTTTATATACCCCTTGAAAGAGTAGGTGTTCAATAAGGGGCTGAGAGTGACTCTTGGACAGAGAAATTACCTCTATACTCAGATCACTAGCAGGGTTGGTCTATCTAGACAAAAGGATCTGTCCCCATCCAAGATTGAGTAGAACACAACGGGCTTCCTTACCTTAGATTAAATTCCTTGTAAGGTTGGATGGGGTCTGACCAAGATAGAGGAGAGTTAATGCAATCTCATTATCAGTAATGTCCTTCAAAATACTGAACTTTTTAAAATCAGGAATTTGGAAGAAGGGGAAAGCCTCTGACTCTCCCCAAGATATTGGTTATTAATAATAATTTCTCTCACTAGATAAAGAAAATATCATTACTATGATTCAAAATGTAAATTAACAACTCTTTCCTCCCATCTAGTATATTCTATAAATATAATTACCATGTATCTATATATTTATACAAGTTATTAATAATACTGTTGGACAGGTCAGGGCTAAGGAAAGCGAACTTTGTGGCACTTCAATAGAGACACACCTTCAAATTGACATTAAATGACATGAACAAGATGGAGAAATGTGGGCTGTGCTCTGAGTCGTTCATAATCTATATTGTCATTTATGTGCCTCTTTCCATCTTGTTTACATTTGTATCTATATTAGATACATTCCACATAAATAAATAGATAGATTCACATCTATATTCAGCATTACAGAGATTTTCATCTGTTATCATGATCCCATCTTTTCTCTTCTCAAATACTCAGTAGATCACCAGCTAAATGGTAGTATGGTCTCTGGAGCTGAAATAATAGCGGAAAAACCCTTTCAACCAGGCTACTCTTATTTTGGGTTTACAAAAAGTCTCATCTTCTATGCTGTTTCCTTTATCTGAAGAAGGAGAAGTAATTTCCCCTTTTTTTTTGATTCATTACAAAAGTTACAAGAACATTCACAGCAGCTGAACCACTCTGCAAAAATTCTCCTCTTAAACACTCAGATTTCAGAGTTCTCGACAATAGTCTGTGAATTCTCCTATGCAGCTCATTTTCTGAACACTTCAGTGGAGGAACATGACAAAGCATTTTTCATAAATTCTATTAAAAGTTCTTTCCCACTTAGTTTGGAGGAACTTTTTGGGGGAAATTGGTACCAAAACCCACTTTTGGTTTTGACTCATCCCTTCTTTTGACTGACTTGATCATTGAGTTGAGTAACTCCACATTGTTTGCAGAATTTTATCAGAACTGCACATTCGTCATATGACCCTGTTGTCATATTCCAATGTTACCCTTTGTTCTCCCATCCATGCTTACTATATTCTCTTCTCAGATTACTAGCGATTCAATGATATAATATATGCAAGTGCTTTCAAAACTTTAAAACTCTACATAAATGTTAGCTATTACTATTATTAGCCATCAGGCAAGCAACAATTATTTACTGAGTACTTACTACGTACACAGTTGTTGTGGGCATCAAAGGAATATAAGAAATTGTTCCTGTTTGCAAGGAACTTACAATCCACCTCAGAATATAACATTCATACCCACAAAACAGTCAACTAACAGTACAAGGACTTCCTTCTGTGTACTAATGACTTCCATTCTGTGTGAAAAGTGACAAGTGAGTGGTATCAATAAGTTAAGTGTTGTAGGAGTTCAGAGGAGAGAACACTCAGGTGATAGGAGTCTCCCAAAGCATATGTGAGGTCTCTCACCAAAAACAAACAAAAACAAAACAAAACAAATGAAAAAAACAAAAACAAAAAAATCTTGGAAAAACAAATCAGAAAGGAACAGAAAGGTAAGTATAGTCATTTTCTCATTAGGTTTTCTGACTGACTCAAGTGCTTCCTTAGTCTTCCTTCCTCTCTGTCCCTCCTCCTTCCTTCAATTCATTTGGGCCTGGTATTTGTGGTTGAAGTAATTGTTCACTTTCTCCAAGTCTTCAATTTTCCAACCTAAGAGAAGAAAAATAAATTCCCCCAGAGAAGAAAACAACGGGAAGATGTGATTGCTTTGTGCTTTGCTCATGGGAAAACCGAGCAGTCTCTTTTGTCTATTATCTGGGCAGAGATACTTTCTTCTACTATTGGAAGACAAAAATAGGCTTGA
Organism: Vombatus ursinus; assembly: GCF_900497805.2. Lineage (NCBI taxonomy): Eukaryota > Metazoa > Chordata > Mammalia > Diprotodontia > Vombatidae > Vombatus > Vombatus ursinus. Next base: position 17,066,549 of record NW_020940358.1, read on the forward strand.
CTAGAAAATATTTTTGACCACCTGCAGGATCCCTTCCCCAATTTGCTCAATGGGAGACAAGTACTTCAGGCTAGTACATGCTGTCTCCAATCCGTGGTTTTCTATTTTTTCTCAGCAAGAGACCTCAAGACGTGATTGACAATTGATGCAGATGTCTGACTTTACTTCCAAGGGTGACAAAATATGGGTTGTTTGGTAATATCAAGAAAAACATTTTCCTTCTGTTTTTCCATGGGCTAAGATAGATCCTCTGATTTTGAATGCAGGGTCTTTTCCCTTTCACTCTGTCTGAAGTATTGGACAGATAGATGATATGTTAAGTCTTAAGGGGTTACCAGGGCTGAAAGGAATCTAATTCAAGGGTTATCTATGAAATTCTGGAATGGTGCCATGGAATAAGAAGTAATTGGTCTGAGAATTTTAGTGGTAAACTTTCAGGTAGGAGGCATCAGACAGAAAGGCTGTTCACTTCTGTCCTGTTACAAGTGAGACAGTCTCTGAAGTGGCTTCTGTTGAGTGCATCTGGTCAAAATAAAATAGAATTTGAGCCAATTTAACTCACAGCTACCCTGTGGGTTTATACTTCATAATATGAAGGAGAATAACACTTGCTTTTTTTGTTGGGACTCTGTTCTTACCTGGCACAGCATTCAAGGCCCCCCACAATGTACTTCTTATCTATCTGTCAGGTTCAGTTCTCATAATATTATCCCCTCTGCCATGACATGCTAATAAGATTGCAGGTCTTTTTCAGTTTTTTGGCAGCTCTTCCTACAAACTGGAAATACTATTGTAATATTTTCATGATCATTGTCGTCATCTTTGTGAAACCTTTACTGGTTTGAATTAGACTTCCTCCAGCCCTAGTTACCCACTAAGACCTAACATGTAAGCACACACAAGGCCCTGGGATAGACATTGGGAATATATAAAGAAGAATAAGACAGTCTTTACCTTTAGGGAACTCACAGTTTAGCTGAGGAGAAAGGCTTTGTCCTTATAGAGATGATTAATGGGACATTCGGTTTGTTTGAGATGAATCTTGTAACTCCCTTCTTCATGTTTTCAAAATGCTTTTTCAAATATTGTTTAACTTTTATCCTAACGACAACTCAGTGAAATGTAGGGCATGTATATATATATATATAATATATATATATATATACACATATATACATATGTATACACACACACACATATATATATATGTATTTTTTGTCATTGTTTTACAAAAGAAAGAATATGCCTTGCTTGAAGGTTGTGACTTACCCACAAATGTCACATAGACAATTGGTGACTAAACTGGGACTAGAACCCAGTTCTCTTGATTCTTGGTTCAATGTACTTTCTACTGTGACAGATTACACTGGTATAGGGGCTGATGATATAGGAAGAAACTGTAATCAACCTTTGTTTTGATCGTTATTTTTGTTTTCAAATATGAGCAATTCGCAAAATATTGAGTGCAAATAATAGCTTTAAAGTCAGATACTGTACTTTCACTGTGGGACCTTGAGTAAGTCACTGAAAGTTTCTGGACCTCCGTTTCTCCAACTGTAAAATGAAAAGGTTGGATTAGCTGACATCCGGGGGCCCCCTTCTAGCTCTAGCTTAATAAACTTGCAAACCTCCTCACTGGGGTATCCCTTATGATTTTAGGAATACTTCCTAGAACCCTGCAAGAGAGATAAAAACCAGAGGCAGAGAGAGATTAAAGCTGTTGTTGGAGGAAAGGGTAGACAGCCCTTGTTTTTGTCACTATTCTTAGTTATCAAGTAAACAGAAATATTCAAATGGAGGGAAGGAAGTCATTTTGGTGATTGCCACTCTATCTCCTGGTTAATGATTATTATTAAGAATATCTTGACTGAATAAGGAACATTGAATGGTGATGATAGGTCCTCAGTGAAATATGAATTTGGCACATTCTGCTTTGTGGATATAAATCACAGGTGGGAGGTACTACCCTACTCTTCAGGATTGCTTTTTCTTTTGGATAGGACATAAATTTTGAAGCCCTTCTGAATCTTTCATGGACTCATCAAGGTTGACCATTTTGTGCCATTTTGCAGAATTCTTAAAGGGAAGGAACATTGTCAAAAATAGATACTACGCCAATACAAACGAATGGAATATAGAATGGGATTAAATGCACCAAGGCCATGTAGCTTAATTCTCTTTTTGCTTTTCTTCCTGAGTGAGAACATATTTTGAATCTTAATAACATGTTTTCTTTGACAGGGATGCCTTAGGAGAGAAAGATCAGCCACTGAGAAGAAGAACAGAGGTACTTGACCGGTGACTTTGGTCACCATTTGTGCTGTGTTATGAAGATGCCAATAGTGTAGATTGTGACAATTTTTATTCCAAAATATTATGTATTTGTAACTTGATTCACAATTGTTTATTTGACCTTCACCTAGGGAAGTTAATATTACTGGTTCAGCAGTCCTAGGGCATGTACATGTTTCTCCTGATGATTAAATGAGCATGAGTCATCCAGACTGATGCTCAGTCAATTCAGGGCAAATTCAAGTGGTAGAGGGAGGAGACCTAGGGACACAAGAACCCCTATTGATGTTGGGAGGGGAGAGGATCCAACATATTGCTCTGAGGAAGTAAAGCCAGAGACCTCATGCTTTACCTCAGTGAGCAAGAAGAATGGCAAGACAGAGAGGTGGTACAGTGGATAGAATGCTGGGCCTAGTATCAGGAAGACCTGAATTCAAATCTGGCCTTAGAGACTTATTAACTCTATAATCTTGAGCAAGTCAAGATTTCCTCAACTGTAAAACTGTAAAGTAAGGATGATGTCTTTTAGGGTTGTTGGGAGGATCAAAGCAGATAATATCTATAGCATAGTGCCTAGTACATAGTAGGTACAATATCAATTCTTATTTCTTTTCCTCTTCCCTTCCTCCTTCCAACCCCAGTAACAGGCATGGCATGGGTTCCCAAGATCTGTCCACTTTAGGAATCAGGGACCTGGAGGGTGTAAAGTCAGGCCTTTAGAGAATCTTGACTATACTTTAGGAGCATGGATGATGAGTGACCTCCTTTCCCCAGGAAGAGGTTAAGATAGGAGAGGGGGTGGGTGGAGGGATAGGCCATAGCATGGGGGGAAAGGCTCCAGGAGAGGGGTACCACAGTGACAGAACTCTGGGGATGGCAGCCTTGGGTCAGCTCAGGACCGTAAGCTCTGGAGAGGAAGCATTTTGTCCTCCCTCCTTCTCCTCTCCTCTCTAGCCACTTCAGGGGACCATCTCTAGTCATCCCGATCTACATCTGGCCACTGGACCCAGATGGTTCCAGAGGACAGAGTGAGGCTGGTGACCTTTCACAGCCATCCTTTACTTCAATCCAATTCATTTGCACATCATGGCATCATTTTCCTGATGCCATGGTCGTCTTCAAGAACTGAGGACAAACAACAACCACCCCCTTCTACAACCAAGTATTTGCACTCTGGGGTAAAGCACTGGTTGCCTCATTGGAGTTGTACTCAGTCACTCTAGTGACTAATTGTAAGCATTTCCACCTACTGCCTCCTCCCTCCCTGACTTCACCCCTGTGACATTTACTAAGCAGTTTCCTACAACTAAGTGTGGTAGGTAGTGCAAGTATTATTGTCTTCATTTTATAGATGAGGAACTAGACTTAGATAGATGAAGACACTTTCCAAGAGTCACACAGTTAGTGAGTCTCAGAGTGGGAATTTGAAATTTTGACTTTAATTTGAATAGATCATGGTCTTACCATGCTCTTACCAGTTGAGCTAATGATCTAGGATGCCTTAGGAATATAACAATTTATTAAGAGGACAACTTGTATATCTCAGAGATCATAAATCATCCATAAACATTTATTAAGTGCTTGCTATATGATGGACAATGAAGTCACAGAGACAAAAAGCAAGAGTCCCTGTCCTCAAAGAATTTACATTCTAACGAGGGAAACAACACACACCAAAATCAAACCAAACTGAAATAATAACCTTACCAGGGAAGTCACAACTGCCTGGTGGTATTAAGAAAAGCTTCATTTAGAAGGTAGCACTTGAACAGAGACCTGGAGGAAATTAGGGATTCCTAGAAGCAGAGGTTAGGAGAGAGTACATTGCAGACAATGAAGACAGACAGTGAAAAAACATAGAGAAATTGCAGAGAAAGAGTGGTGTGCAAGAAATAGCAAGAGCAGTTTGTCTACAAAGTTCACAGAGGCAAGCAATGTAAAATGTAGATAGAAGGGCAAGATGGGGACATGTTATGAAGATCTTTAAATGCCAAACAGAGGAATTTATATTTGACCCCAGAAATAATAGGGAAGAACTGAAGTTTATTGAGTAACATGGTGATGTGGTAGGGCCCGTACTTTAGAAAAATTACATTGGTAGACGTGCAGTAGATTGACTTGCGGTGGGGAAAGAGAGGCAGGAGGCTACTGCAGTAGTTAAGAGAAGAGGTGATGAGGGGCTTCTGCTGAGATGGTAGCTGTGTGGCTAGTGAGAATGGTCCAGGGATGAAAAATACTATGGAGGTAGAAATGATAATGTTTGGCCATTGATTAGATGTGTCATTTTTGTTGTTTGTCCCTCATTCTTGAAGAGGACCATGACGTCAGGGAGGTGATACCATGACTCGCAAGTGAATTGGATTTAAGTGAGTCTGGGTTGTGCAAAGTCTTCAGCCTAACTCCCTCCTCTGGAGCCATCTGGGTTCAGTGGCCAGATATAGATCAGGATTATTGGAGATGGTCTTGGATGCAGTGAGTGACCTTGGCCTTTTTTTCTATTAGATATGTAGGGATAATGACAAAGCAGAATTGAGGATGATGCTTAGGTTACAAACCTGAGGTGACTAGAAAAATGGTGATGCCTTACACAGAAATAGGGAAGTTTGGAAGAGGAGTAGAGAAAGGTAACAAAGTCAATTTAGGAATGTGAGTCTGAGACTTCTATGAGACGTTAAGTTTGAAGTGTCCAATAGGCAGTTGATATGGGATTGTAGTTTAGGAGACAGACTAGGCCTGGATCTGTAAATCTGGGAGTCATCTGCCTAGAGATGGTAACTGAACCCAAGAGAATTGATAACACCAAGTGAAAGAGTTCAGAGGGAAAAAGGAAGAGCCCCTGAGCAGAGCCTACCAGGAGTGGGGAACCTGTGGCCTTGAGGCCACATGTGGCCCTCTAGGTTCTCAAGTGTGGCCCTTTGACTGAATCCAAACTTTACAGAACAAATCCCCTTAATGAAAGGATTTTTTCTATAAAATGTGGACTCAATCAAAGGGTCACAGCCAAGGACCTAGAGGGCCACATGTGGTCTCGAGGTCACAGGTTCCCCACCCCTGGCCAAACTGAGAGGGAATGAGAAGCAGTGATCAGTAAAGTAAGAAGAGAACCAAGAGTCACAAAAACCCAGGTAGAAGAGTATTCAAGAGGAGAGAGCTCTCAACAGTTTGAAATACTGTGAAGAAGTCAAAAAAAGATAATGATTGAGAAAAGGTCATTTGATATGTCAATTACAAAATGATATATAACTTTGGAAAGAACAATTTCAGTTGAGTGATAAGGTCAGATGCTAGACTGAAGAGGGTTTGGAAGAGAGTGAATAAAGAAATGAAGACACTGACTATAAACGATTTTTTTTCAAGTAAATATGACTGAGAAAGGGAAAAAGATTTGGGATGATTGTTTATGGGGATGGTAGGGCCTAGTAAAACTTTTATAAGGAAGGGAGATACTTGGGGTTTTTGGAGGGGAGAGAGAGACAGAGAGAGAGAGAGAGAGAGAGAGAGAGAGAGAGAG